>NC_056737.1:1039494749-1039532249 GCF_019279795.1 Protopterus annectens
GGTAGAACAGCAGAATCCTTTTCATTCCTGTCATGAAACATCTAAATGGGTGGTGACACAAATTCCACTGGTCATTGCTAATGCTGGATTCTACTAGCAAAATTATGCGCTATGCATATTCTTGGGTTATACATGACAAGTTGAAGAATGGATTTCTCAGAACTCATTTTAGTTCTGTTGTATCCATGTTTCTCAGCCTAGTTCCAGATGGTGCACCACGTCTATCAGTCTCACTGGACAGCATCTTATAGTAAAGAAAAATAATCCCTTTATTTAGAAGATGCTGCCATTTCAAGAGTAGCTCTAATCCATTAAACAGGACTTAATGCTTCTGAAAGGGGACATATAAAATCTAGAAAACATGGGATTTCTAGAAAAAAAACATATATAATGTAGAAGCAACAGGAAACTGGAAGAAAGTCTATATAAATAAATTAAAGAAGAATCTAAAGCAACAGAGGTAAAAAATCAAGAATACATATTCTCTATCCCTTACCCACCCACAGGATATCCCTAAGTTTCACTCACAATTACTATATTTGCCTCCTTGAATTTAGGTACCCGGTATTTTATCTTGTTTACTGTAAGAAGCTGTTGGATTGGACACTGATTTGTTAAAAGACGACATATAGACTATAGTGAAACAATATTTTTATGTTTGCTGTAAGGACATCATAGTTTAGAAACTAGATGGTTCAGTGAAATAACATTTTTCCTATTGTTGGACCACAATTATCAAATTATTATCTTTGTTTTTAATCATTTTAAAGTTATTATTTTGTCTTCTGTCACTCTTATTCCTGAATATTAAAGAGCTCTGTGATTCATATTCTCTCTTCTCAGCTTTAATTGTTTCTCTTTTTTCAAGCTGCATTGATCAACTACTTTTAGCCTGTGTAATGCATAATACTAGATTGTACTCATCTAATCTACAACATTTTGACTTGTACCAGTGTCGTAAATGAAAAGGGTAATATGACCAGCCTACCAATCCAGTTAATAACAAACACATAAATAAAAAGTACATAAACAACAAAAATACATAAATAAACAATATGAGGCAATGAAATTTGGTGCAGTGCAATGTATGTAGAGCAGCAACTTTCTAGGAAAACTCTTGAGCAAGGTGTTATCCCACCTGCAGTCACATTTCTGGACTGAGAAGGTAGGGTTTCTCACTTATGGGTAGGGTTGACACAGACCCCTTTTCCCATTAGAGACTACAGAGAGCACTGACATTGTCCCAGATGCTGCTACAAGTGAAAATTAGGTGGACCGTAATGGTAGAAGGTAATGAACTACAAAGTGATCCATGATGTGAAAGGTGCTGGAACAGACTTACATCCCCACTCCATAATTATTTTGATCCCCTGATAACTAATGAAGGTGGAACGTAATTAAAATGGTTGGGACCTACACAGAGAAAACCTAGAGGAGGATGAAATGATATCCCAAAGTTGAAATAAGTAAGTTATGAAGGTGAAGTCTCAGATTAGAAATGCAGAATGTGAGGGGTGAGAAGAGTTCAGGGAGATTGGGTGACATGGAGCATTTCTTTAGGGTCATGCAAGGAGATCAGTGGGGCAATGCTAGCCACCATCTTCCATGCAGGAACAATAGACATATTTGTAAAAATCAGTGAAGCACAGCAACAGTTTTCAAAATTGCAGATGTACTTTAAGTAACTAGCACAAACTGTAACACCCTCAGAGGAGGTGTTCCTTGTTCATAATATGAAGGAAATGGGGTGCAGTACATCACGGCTTTTAACGTATGGTTGAACAGATATATAGCTAAGTGGAAAGAAAAAAATCATTGAAACACAAACAATAAAACAATGTAAACACACAATCAAATGAAAACGCATCAAAGATAGAAACCACTGGAAATGACAGTTTCACTGCAAAATGTAAACTAATTAAAAAGCTTTCAGTAGCAGTCATAATATTTGGTTGCTTACTGCTTACTTTCTTCTAACTTTTCCATGATATGTAAGGCTATGCCTGAATTGCATCTATTTAAAATTCTGCTCCTGCAATGAACCACTGCAGGGTCTAACAGCAGCTCTAGATCCCAATAAACACGTTTACACGGGATGTTTTTCCCCTCATTCCTATTATTTGTCTCCAGCGCTGCACATTAATAACCCAAGTGCACACTCCACTAAACGATTGTAGTTGATGAAACAAATATTAAGCACAATGCGAGTTTAAAAATGAAGCTTCTGACAGGAAGTACAATTTAAAAATCCATTCAATGAACTGGAATTCAGTGAAATGCACAATTTTTAGGATAACAGTTATAGTAGGGCTTTTGCATACTGGATGCATTTGGAGGAATGTTGACATATTCTGCATATGACTGTAGGGAGACCACCGGAATCCTACATTAGAGATGCAAGTGCTTCACCAGTAAACATTTTAAATAGCCAAAGGGGAAGGAGACACAGAAGAGCTGTGGAGAAATCTTGGTTTCTCCTCTTAACACATCAGAAGAGTTAGCAATGTACATTCCACTAATGAGAACAAGATAAGGAGATTAATGATAAATGGAAATAAAAAGGAATATATGGTATCAACAATATGAAGTATGAAGTAAAAAGGAACAAAACAAAAGAAAATAAAAATAAAAGGTATTGTGTGTCAGCTCCCATAGTAAAAATAATAGGCATTTCAGTGTTAGATCCCATAGTTTGGTAAGAAGCAAAAAGGACCGAGAGTTTACAGTGCCACTGTGTCATGTGACTGTAAAATGTGTATGTCGCCATCATCATCATCAACCCCAGATGATCTGCTGACATCAGGAATGTGCTGTCATGTTGTGCTGCATCCTCCATCTGTGGATCCTGAGAAAGAATACAGATAACATACCTGTGGCAGTGTGTCTGGAACATGTGTCTCACTTTTCCCAGCCTGGGGCACCCATACAGATAAGCTCCAATTATGGAAATAGTTTATGGGCACATACATACCTTGTGATGCAGGGTATAGCATTTATAGCTCCAATGTACTCAGAAAAAAACAAATGCAGAGGCTATGCATTGAATAACTCATTCACACTTACAGGTTAGTGTACAATATGGAAATGTACCTGTTTTTTCTAACCTGGTGCATCTTCTACAGAGATTTGGGTAGTCACCACCTGCTTGCCTCTCACATCAAAGCCTCAGTTAGGGTTACTGTGAACTCTTACACCTCTGTGAGCAATTTCTCTCTTGAGAGTCCATCACTTGTGGTGGCTCTATTACTGTAGATGTCTTGTGCCCCGGCCTTGACCTCTGATGCATCTGAACTAGGGTCATGTTATGGCTACCCATACAATTGATACCCTGCATTACTTCTTGCCAGATATGTCCCCAGAATGCCTTGCCAGTTTTATCTCTGTCCAGGATACACATGCTTTGTGTACACAGGGCCTGCAGCAATGTTATTTTGACCTGGGTGGTGTACTTTTCCTGTCAATTATGCTCCCTTGAGCCTATAACAAGATGTCTGCACCAGTGGATTCCTCATGTCAGTCAGTGTGTGCATACATAACTGTCCTTGAGCAACCCGAATGGCTCAGCACATCCTGTCCCTTTCATTTGGTGGTTACATATCCAGCTGCATCTCCACTAGGTCTTATGACAACAGCTGCAGTAACCATGTACACATCACCCACCATACTGCAGCACTGTGCAGATGGCCATGATGGCCAGTAGTGCTGTGTACACCCTGTACCCCCCTCATTCTATGCACTTATCCATGCATTGACCTCTGTTTTCCTCTAGTATATTTTGAATTCTGTGTCCCTAGGTCACAGTGGGGTTCTCTGATATGACATTTACCTGTCATACCCTTGAGTTATGTTCATATTATGGATATCCCCATTAGCTGTACCTTCCACTGTTATGTCCTTAATCTATGTTTATCCCAGCTGGAAATTCATCTGTCAAGCCCTTGAGTTATGTTCTCCTCCATAGTGAGACCTCCAGCTGATCATTCACTGTCAGGCCCTTGAAACTTCCAGCTGTATATTCCCTGACATTCCCTTGAGGTACATGAACTCACCTCATATACTATTTCCTCTCTGTATATGTTGTTATGCACCATGGGTGATAAATGTAGTGCAGAGATACATTGCCAAGTGTCTTGTCTTTTTTTACTATGCCTATAGCTTCTTCACTGAATTCCTAATCCTGCCTTGCTTACTGTGTTTTTTCTGCAGTATGGCAACCAGGCTTTTTATTGCTCTAAACTGAGCCTAATAGCATGGCAATTATAATAATGAGCTAACTTTACATAATCCTGTCTGAATGATGCTGCTGTGTTATCACATCCAGGCAGTGGTAGAATGCATGTCCATGCCTGTCCTGAGTTAATGGGACATTTAAACACTGTACACATTTACACACTATACACATGCAGATGCACAGAGCTTGCTACGTCCATAGTACAGTGACATCGAACTATTACACACTGTACACATTTACACACTATACACATGCAGATGCACAGAGCTTGCTACGTCCATAGTACAGTGACATCGAACAATTACACACTGTACACATTTACACACTATACACATGCAGATGCACAGAGCTTGCTACGTCCATAGTACAGTGACATCGAACTATTACACACTGTACACATTTACACACTATACACATGCAGATGCACAGAGCTTGCTACGTCCATAGTACAGTGACATCGAACTATTACACACTGTACACATTTACACACTATACACATGCAGATGCACAGAGCTTGCTACGTCCATAGTACAGTGACATCGAACTATTACACACTGTACACATTTACACACTATACACATGCAGATGCACAGAGCTTGCTACGTCCATAGTACAGTGACATCGAACTATTACACACTGTACACATTTACACACTATACACATGCAGATGCACAGAGCTTGCTACGTCCATAGTACAGTGACATCGAACTATTACACACTGTACACATTTACACACTATACACATGCAGATGCACAGAGCTTGCTACGTCCATAGTACAGTGACATCGAACTATTACACACTGTACACATTTACACACTATACACATGCAGATGCACAGAGCTTGCTACGTCCATAGTACAGTGACATCGAACTATTACACACTGTACACATTTACACACTATACACATGCAGATGCACAGAGCTTGCTACGTCCATAGTACAGTGACATCGAACTATTACACACTGTACACATTTACACACTATACACATGCAGATGCACAGAGCTTGCTCGTCCATCCATAGTACAGTGACATCAAACTATTACACACTGTACACATTTACACACTATACACATGCAGATGCACAGAGCTTGCTACGTCCATAGTACAGTGACATCGAACTATTACACACTGTACACATTTACACACTATACACATGCAGATGCACAGAGCTTGCTACGTCCATAGTACAGTGACATCGAACTATTACACACTGTACACATTTACACACTATACACATGCAGATGCACAGAGCTTGCTACGTCCATAGTACAGTGACATCGAACTATTACACACTGTACACATTTACACACTATACACATGCAGATGCACAGAGCTTGCTACGTCCATAGTACAGTGACATCGAACTATTACACACTGTACACATTTACACACTATACACATGCAGATGCACAGAGCTTGCTACGTCCATAGTACAGTGACATCGAACTATTACACACTGTACACATTTACACACTATACACATGCAGATGCACAGAGCTTGCTACGGCCATAGTACAGTGACATCGAACTACTGATATTTTCACTAGCACACCTCTGTTACCTGATGCTGCACATCATATGATGTCCAAACATGAGGACTTGTGCATGAGGCTGCTATTATTTTAGTGCTCTTGAAGACCAATAGCATGGACAAGTCTCGTCAGGTAGTGGTGTTGCTAGAGCTCCTCTCAGATACAGCCAGAATGTAAAATCTGTTTTGTACGTGCTGCACACGGACCACTGAGAGACTATGATGGTACAGTATATAAAGCCATTTACCTGGTGCCAGCTTGCCAGGGCAGTGAGTGATTCCACTGACATCATCTACTCTGGCAAACAATACAAGCATCACTATAGTGACCTGTGGGGATGCCACCTTGGCCTTTTTCACTAGTGGGAGACAGAAGTTATGGAGAGTGTGCCAAACTTTTATAGTAAGAACTGGATATTCCCGCCATCCATCCACGTCCCCTTTTTCACATTTCTGCACATGGGGTAGGGGTATCACTTCAACAGTGACTATCATCTAGAGCTAAGGTTCATACTGCTGGGTGGTTAACCCTACTGCGGTCAAGGCTAGCCCTATCTGTAAGAACTGTGCATATATATATATATATATATATATATATATGTGTGTGTGTGTGTGTATATGTATATATGTAAAGACATTTTTTTTTACTGTAGCATCACTGCTTCCACTGTTCATTATGTCTGTCACCCTTAAAAACATAACTGTAGGTTAGCTCAAAACCCTGACTCGAAGCCCTTTCAGTACATCAAAATTATCAGCCTCTACAGTGGCTTAGCTTTTTTCTCAAAGCAAAAACAAAAAAGAAAAGAAAGAAAGAAAATATTTTATGTGCAGAGGCATTACTGAATTGTAGCATACAGGCTTTCAGTTCCTTCTTTAACTTAGGTGGTGAGCCTAGGAACTTAACATTCTGGAAATGATTCTAATCAATAAACAGCCTCACTTCAGCATTAATATTTTTTATCATTAAATCATTATCTCCAGTATTTTAGTGTTATAACATTCTTTCACAAAATCACAGCATATTACATCACATTGCATTGTTGTTTTAAAATTGTATCGTACAGGATTATATAATACATCTTTATTTCTTTGTTTTACACATTGTGCTGTTATCTTTTATGACTCTGTATTATTTTCTAACTCTCAACAACTTTAATAATTAATTCTAAATTGCGTTTTTCTACTGGAGTTTTCTCCCTGTGAATCTGCAGCAAAAGGGTCTTTTTAGACCCAGATGGACTAACATGGTAAACAAATGCCAGTAAATAAGTAAATAAATAAATAAACTCCCACTTAATGTGAATTTTTGTACATATATATGCTTGTATGTATGTGTCAATCTGTTGTGTGTGTGTGTGTGTGTGTGTGTCTATTTATAGCTATATGTGTATATCTGTATATATATATATATATATATATATATATATATATATATATATATATACACACACACACACGTGTGTGTGTGTGTGCCCCCTACACATGATCAAAATATCACAAAGCCGAAACTCATATGACCGAGACCATATGATCGACTTTTGAAATTTCGATCACACAGAACGGGCATCTCTGTATAGTACGAAATGAGAAGATTTCCATCTTCCGCACTGTAATGCGATCTCGGAGTTGGTATATTTAAATTGCAGGGGGTGTGGGGGGGTACAGCCCCCCTGCTAGCAATGTGTAGGTAAGTTTTTCTTTTTTTACATGTTCAAAATTTCAAAAGTCGAACATATGGTCTCGGCCATATGGGTTTCGGCTTTCTGAAATTTTGATCATGTATAGTACACCCATATATATATATATATATATATATATATATATATATATATATATATATATATATATATATACAGATATATATATATATGTGTGTGTGTGTGTGTGTGTGTATTTATATATATATATATATATATATATATATATATATACATAAATGTTTACAAGTATCTATCTATCTATCTATCTATCTATCTATCTATCTATCTATCTATCTATCTAAATACCTATCACTACAGAGATATAGCTAGGTTTATTCCAATATATCGAATGATGCAAACGTTGACATGCACAACAATGACATGCTACTATGTATGCATGCACTGAGCAACAACCTCAGCACATGCAAAATAAAAACCATAAAAAAAAAAAAAAAATGAAAACATAGGATCATAGGATGTTAGTAGGCTAATGGCCCCAGGGCTCTTACAAGCCTAGCCAAATTCTACCCTTATTTCCACGATCAGCACCAACTGCCCCTGTCCAAGAGGGACAAAGGTGGAACCCCCGGGGTGAATTTACAGTTACCCATCCAGTTGTCCAGATTACATTTGAAGAGAGCCAATGAGGTGCTCTGTTTGGCATGAAATTGGAGTCCGTTCCAAAGGTGTGGTAACCTCTGGGAGAAAAATCTGCCCCTCCAGCAGGTCCAATTAATGTCACATACCAATTTAAGATCTTTAGAATGAGTAACCCATGTGCCATTTGACTTGTGGATATTCAGCATTTCCAATAAAGCAGGGTCAAAGATTGCCTTATATGCAAAGAATAGATTATCTCTTAGTAGTCTGTATGAAACAGAAAAAAGTGTCAGTAATTTCAGATGATCCACATAGGACAGATGCTGAAGACTTTGAATTTTCCTTGTGAGGAACCTTTGTGGTCTCTCCAATCACTGCAGGTGCTTGAAAAGGTACATACCAAGAGGGGCGTTGTACTCAGTTATTGGCTTGATGAGGGAAGAGTACAGAGAGGTTATGACTTCTTTTTTTTCTGGATGCAATACCCTTACTTATGAGATGAGCAATAGAGAATGTCCTTCTTACCACTGTGGAGACATGGTGATTAAAGGTAAGGTTGCTGTCAATCTGTGTGTCCAGGTCTCTCACCACTGAGAGCGCACTTAGGGTATTGTTATTGATGAGGTAGTTAGCAGGAACATCGCACTTACTAAAAGGGATGATAATACATTTTTTTTCTGCATTGAGTTTAAGACCATAACTTTGGTACTAATCATTTGTTTGTTTAAGAACCGCTTGTAGAATGTTAACATCGTTTGGAGATTCTGTGACTGCTCCCAGTTTGCAGTCATCAGCAAACTTTGTCAGCCACAGACTTTTAGTTTTAGCTTGTACTTCAGAGAAATAGATTCCAAACAAATAGTAGTCTCAGGACTGATCCCATTGGAACACCACTGGTTACAGCTCTGCTGTTGAAGGTGGATTTCCCCTATTTTGACTATATGGATTCTATTAGTGAGCCAGTTAGCGACCCATCTAACAATCTAAGGGATGATACCTAGCTGGGTGAGTTTGTCAATGATGTCTGAGTGGGGAATAGTGTCAAAATCCTTGGCTAAGTTTAGGTAGGCTGTATGCACAGATTTCCCCTTGTCCAGGACCTTGGTGACTATCTCAAAGAAGTCCACCAGGTTTAACAGGCATGATCTCCCTTTGACAAATCCAAACTGAATAGGTTCAAGTGTTTGAAGATTACCTGTATCTTTGTTGATAAGGTCCATGATGATTCGCTCCATGGCCTTGCAGATAAGGCTAGTCAGGCTAATAGGTTTGTAGTTCCCGTGGTCAATGGCAGCACCACCTGAGTGCAAGGTGTATCGGTGGCCATTTTCCATTCAGCTGAGATAAAACGAGTGCTTAGAGTATGAATGAAAACAGTACCGAGAGGTGTTGCTAATTCTTATTTGAGCCCATGTAGGATGCAACCTTTTAGAGGGCATTTATGACCTGCTTTTTAGAGATAAAAGGCAGGGGCAGGTGGTAGGGATGTCATGGGGTACGCGTGGTGGGGACAGGTGAGTGAAGTTTTTACAGAACCTGTAGGCTAACAGGTTAGCTATGTCCACAGCCTCAGTATATGTGGCATCATTAATTACCAGTTCAGCACAAATCTGAGCCTTCCCTTTTAGGTTATGGATGTAACTAAAGAACGCCTTATGGTTGTCCTTAGTTAAGGAAGCTAATTTGGATTCATAGTTTGCTCTGGAGGACTTCACAAGAAGTCTTATTTGCTTGTTTAAGCTGAGGAGAGAGTGTTTCCATTTTAGGGCTTGCTCCCGCTTACTATTAGCAATTTTTTCCTCTTATTGTAAAGCCTGTTAATGGCAGTTGTGCATCAGGCAGGTTTGCTCTTCCTTAAGGAGCTTGTTTTGGTTCTATCAGGTATGGCTGAGTCAATGCAGTTATACAGATGTTTTTGTAAAGCATTGGTATAGAACTCGGCATAGTTGCCAGTTCCATCTGAGGAGGGGAGATGCAGTAAAGCTATTTATACCATTCCATAAGAGGTTATAATCTGCTTTGGAGAAGTTTTTTAGTTTAGTTGCTACTGGGGAGGGTCAGGTGTGATAGTTACTTCAAATGAGTCTGATTTGTGGTCAGATCTCACTAGGGAAACCTCGCAGTGGGGGTGCTACAGTTGTCCCCCATATTGGTAAGCATCAGATCCAGGATGTTGGCACCTCTTTTGGGGGTGTCAACCAGCTGCTCCAGGGAAATGGAGTTAACAAAGTTGAGGAACCTTTAGGCAAGTGTGTTAGAGCACGAGTAATTTACCAAGTCATAGCATGGGTAGTCAAAGTCGCCCAAAACCATAGTGTTCGGATGTATCTTGATAAACTCAAGTAGATCCAAATAGGCAGAGTGGATACCTGATTCATAGAGGGGGTCCTGTAGCTGACAATGACTTGAATAGATGTCCTACCAACGGTTAATTGCACCTGAAGTATATCCAGGGAATCATACTCTTTAACCAATCTGGAGGTGTATTTATCTTTAATGAATATCGATACACTGCCTCCTTTAGTTTTCATGCCTTCAGTTTGTGGTCTGAAAGTGTGGAAGGTGGTGTAGCCTGGTATGGCTGGGGTGCTTGCCCCTTTCTTGAACCAGGTCTCTGTGACTGCACAAATGCATATGTCTTCCAAGGTGAGGATTGCTTCCAGTGAGTGCAGTTTCATGTTAAGACTCCTAGCGTTTAGCAGCATAACCTTGAGGTTGTTTTTAGAGGACGTTTTTACATCAGGAATTTTGTCCTTGATAACATGGAAACTAAATTGTTCTGAATTTTTAAAATTATCTCTGGGTAAAATCATGGAATTAATGCCAAATAAGGAATTTTAGAAACTTTGGAAGACTGTGAGGCTCTGGATCCACGACAGTGTTGATTCACAGCAGAATGGTAATTCCAAATGCATTTAAAATATATTTTGACTGAGTAAACAAGGCTGTAGATCAGAAAGGGGTGATACTTGTGCCTTGCTTAGACTGTAGCAAGATGTTTCACTTACTGACACATAAAGGTTAGCAAGCAGATTAGGCAAACAGCAGCTAGACAACAGGATGCAAAGATGGTAAATGAAGTTCACTCAGACAAAAGCATTTAAATTACAGGAGTTAAAATTAAATCTGGTCCTTTTTAATGTCTTCATAAGTGATCTAATCAAGGTTTGATGAAAAAATATATTTTTGCTGATATTCTAAATGTATAGGCAATAGGACTGATACTTGAGAAGTTGTAGGAATAATTAGAATGTTTAACAAGTCTGGAGCAATTATCTAAACCACTGCAACTTAAAGTGACAGCAAAAATGCAGAATAACTCATCTTGGTAGCAGAAACCCAGGAACATATGTTCACCATCCTAAACGTTCTTTAGCATTGTAAGTGGAAATAAAATACTTGGGGATAGTCTAGAGGATGACTGCAAGGGTGATCATAGAGATGAAGGTGATCATAGAGATGAAGGGAAATAATACAAGGAAAGGCTGATAACTGAAATGCATATAAAATAATACAAGGAAAGGCTGATAACTGAAATGCATATAAAATAATACAAGGAAAGGCTGATAACTGAAATGCATATAAAATAATACAAGGAAAGGCTGATAACTGAAATGCATATAAAATAATACAAGGAAAGGCTGATAACTGAAATGCATATAAAATAATACAAGGAAAGGCTGATAACTGAAATGCATATAAAATAATACAAGGAAAGGCTGATAACTGAAATGCATATAAAATAATACAAGGAAAGGCTGATAACTGAAATGCATATAAAATAATACAAGGAAAGGCTGATAACTGAAATGCATATAAAATAATACAAGGAAAGGCTGATAACTGAAATGCATATAAAATAATACAAGGAAAGGCTGATAACTGAAATGCATATAAAATAATACAAGGAAAGGCTGATAACTGAAATGCATATAAAATAATACAAGGAAAGGCTGATAACTGAAATGCATATAAAATAATACAAGGAAAGGCTGATAACTGAAATGCATATAAAATAATACAAGGAAAGGCTGATAACTGAAATGCATATAAAATAATACAAGGAAAGGCTGATAACTGAAATGCATATAAAATAATACAAGGAAAGGCTGATAACTGAAATGCATATAAAATAATACAAGGAAAGGCTGATAACTGAAATGCATATAAAATAATACAAGGAAAGGCTGATAACTGAAATGCATATAAAATAATACAAGGAAAGGCTGATAACTGAAATGCATATAAAATAATACAAGGAAAGGCTGATAACTGAAATGCATATAAAATAATACAAGGAAAGGCTGATAACTGAAATGCATATAAAATAATACAAGGAAAGGCTGATAACTGAAATGCATATAAAATAATACAAGGAAAGGCTGATAACTGAAATGCATATAAAATAATACAAGGAAAGGCTGATAACTGAAATGCATATAAAATAATACAAGGAAAGGCTGATAACTGAAATGCATATAAAATAATACAAGGAAAGGCTGATAACTGAAATGCATATAAAATAATACAAGGAAAGGCTGATAACTGAAATGCATATAAAATAATACAAGGAAAGGCTGATAACTGAAATGCATATAAAATAATACAAGGAAAGGCTGATAACTGAAATGCATATAAAATAATACAAGGAAAGGCTGATAACTGAAATGCATATAAAATAATACAAGGAAAGGCTGATAACTGAAATGCATATAAAATAATACAAGGAAAGGCTGATAACTGAAATGCATATAAAATAATACAAGGAAAGGCTGATAACTGAAATGCATATAAAATAATACAAGGAAAGGCTGATAACTGAAATGCATATAAAATAATACAAGGAAAGGCTGATAACTGAAATGCATATAAAATAATACAAGGAAAGGCTGATAACTGAAATGCATATAAAATAATACAAGGAAAGGCTGATAACTGAAATGCATATAAAATAATACAAGGAAAGGCTGATAACTGAAATGCATATAAAATAATACAAGGAAAGGCTGATAACTGAAATGCATATAAAATAATACAAGGAAAGGCTGATAACTGAAATGCATATAAAATAATACAAGGAAAGGCTGATAACTGAAATGCATATAAAATAATACAAGGAAAGGCTGATAACTGAAATGCATATAAAATAATACAAGGAAAGGCTGATAACTGAAATGCATATAAAATAATACAAGGAAAGGCTGATAACTGAAATGCATATAAAATAATACAAGGAAAGGCTGATAACTGAAATGCATATAAAATAATACAAGGAAAGGCTGATAACTGAAATGCATATAAAATAATACAAGGAAAGGCTGATAACTGAAATGCATATAAAATAATACAAGGAAAGGCTGATAACTGAAATGCATATAAAATAATACAAGGAAAGGCTGATAACTGAAATGCATATAAAATAATACAAGGAAAGGCTGATAACTGAAATGCATATAAAATAATACAAGGAAAGGCTGATAACTGAAATGCATATAAAATAATACAAGGAAAGGCTGATAACTGAAATGCATATAAAATAATACAAGGAAAGGCTGATAACTGAAATGCATATAAAATAATACAAGGAAAGGCTGATAACTGAAATGCATATAAAATAATACAAGGAAAGGCTGATAACTGAAATGCATATAAAATAATACAAGGAAAGGCTGATAACTGAAATGCATATAAAATAATACAAGGAAAGGCTGATAACTGAAATGCATATAAAATAATACAAGGAAAGGCTGATAACTGAAATGCATATAAAATAATACAAGGAAAGGCTGATAACTGAAATGCATATAAAATAATACAAGGAAAGGCTGATAACTGAAATGCATATAAAATAATACAAGGAAAGGCTGATAACTGAAATGCATATAAAATAATACAAGGAAAGGCTGATAACTGAAATGCATATAAAATAATACAAGGAAAGGCTGATAACTGAAATGCATATAAAATAATACAAGGAAAGGCTGATAACTGAAATGCATATAAAATAATACAAGGAAAGGCTGATAACTGAAATGCATATAAAATAATACAAGGAAAGGCTGATAACTGAAATGCATATAAAATAATACAAGGAAAGGCTGATAACTGAAATGCATATAAAATAATACAAGGAAAGGCTGATAACTGAAATGCATATAAAATAATACAAGGAAAGGCTGATAACTGAAATGCATATAAAATAATACAAGGAAAGGCTGATAACTGAAATGCATATAAAATAATACAAGGAAAGGCTGATAACTGAAATGCATATAAAATAATACAAGGAAAGGCTGATAACTGAAATGCATATAAAATAATACAAGGAAAGGCTGATAACTGAAATGCATATAAAATAATACAAGGAAAGGCTGATAACTGAAATGCATATAAAATAATACAAGGAAAGGCTGATAACTGAAATGCATATAAAATAATACAAGGAAAGGCTGATAACTGAAATGCATATAAAATAATACAAGGAAAGGCTGATAACTGAAATGCATATAAAATAATACAAGGAAAGGCTGATAACTGAAATGCATATAAAATAATACAAGGAAAGGCTGATAACTGAAATGCATATAAAATAATACAAGGAAAGGCTGATAACTGAAATGCATATAAAATAATACAAGGAAAGGCTGATAACTGAAATGCATATAAAATAATACAAGGAAAGGCTGATAACTGAAATGCATATAAAATAATACAAGGAAAGGCTGATAACTGAAATGCATATAAAATAATACAAGGAAAGGCTGATAACTGAAATGCATATAAAATAATACAAGGAAAGGCTGATAACTGAAATGCATATAAAATAATACAAGGAAAGGCTGATAACTGAAATGCATATAAAATAATACAAGGAAAGGCTGATAACTGAAATGCATATAAAATAATACAAGGAAAGGCTGATAACTGAAATGCATATAAAATAATACAAGGAAAGGCTGATAACTGAAATGCATATAAAATAATACAAGGAAAGGCTGATAACTGAAATGCATATAAAATAATACAAGGAAAGGCTGATAACTGAAATGCATATAAAATAATACAAGGAAAGGCTGATAACTGAAATGCATATAAAATAATACAAGGAAAGGCTGATAACTGAAATGCATATAAAATAATACAAGGAAATGCTGATAACTGAAATGCATATAAAATAATACAAGGAAAGGCTGATAACTGAAATGCATATAAAATAATACAAGGAAAGGCTGATAACTGAAATGCATATAAAATGATACAAGGAAAGGCTGATAACTGAAATGCATATAAAATAATACAAGGAAATGCTGAAAAAGCTTGGAATCTTCCTCTTAGATGATGAGAAGGGACAGAAAGACGGGATATGATGTAAACCCACAATAATCAAAGAAGCATATAAGGGATTAGAATTTATAAGGAAGGACAACGTGGAAGGAGGGAGATATGATCTTCATATTAGAGGGGCTAGTTTCTAGTTTGATATATGGAAATATTACTGAACAGAAAGGAGGGTGAATAGATGGAATAGGCTACTTTACTGAATAAAAATCCACTGACAGGGAATGCATGGAATATATAGAAAATGACTGTGGTAAACTAAACAACAGATAGTTAATTATAGTTAGGCAGACCATAGCTGTTGCTTGGTCAGGTGGTTCTCGGGGCAATACACCACTTGATATTCCTCTCAATCTGAGCTGAAGAGTAAAAAAAAATAATATCTATTTTTGCATACATACTCAGTAGCTCTGTAGTACTTTCTTATACAATCTGTAGCAATTAGCTATTCTGGTTGCTTGCTACAGTTGCTACTCATACAAATAGGCATTATTTCATTTATGTAGTCTCTCTATTAACCAGATGCTAAAATGATTAACAGTGATAAGCAGTTCTCATGCTCAGACCTCTCAAATGTACCTATTTTGGAGGTATGTACCTATTTTTAAACTTGATTTACCCTGTTGTATTATGTACATATTTTTGAGGGACATGCCTATTTTTAGGCTTGATTTACTCCTTCACATGATTTTCTCAAGCTCACCACCCATCAATCATGATTTTAAAGTTATTTAGTACATAAGAAAACAAACTACATGACCACCAGATTGCTGGCTCCCTGTTCAGAAGCAATAATGCATGTCTTTGAGAGGCAGATTTTCACAGTATCTTTTATTAAAATTTTCAGATTTCACACTGTGCTGCTCATAATATGCTTATATTTTTGTCACTCGGCTGTTTCTGAGCAGAATCCCATAACCCTACTAGAAGTTGGAAGAGTTATGTGCTAGTCTGTATTCACATTGCATGCTATTTAGGAGCTGACATTTTTGACTCGATGTACCTACTTTTCAAGTGCCTTTGTACCTATTTTCAATGTCTACAGGTTGAGAGATATGCTAATGTTCCATGCCATCGACTTGCAGGGTACTGCAGATACCTATTCTGTGATGTGGATCACACCCTTTAAGAGCTTGTCTCTGTAGCAGCCTCTCCCTTCATCCCACCCTAGCAATGGCTTTGAGACAGGTTACTTCAATTATAGGTTTTCTTCTGATGGGATACATATGCATACCTGTATACTTGTGAGGGCATCTAAAGTACTAACAACATCAACAAAAGCAGAAAAAGTACTTGGGTAGTCATATCATATTAGCTATGTCACCCCTACAAACCAGACCGAACCAGTTATTATAAAAATATATTGCTCTTTTATATTTTTATACCTTAATATGAAGTGATGACTGTCATATACAAAGGTACACTAAGTAAGGTGGCAGTGGTATATTAATTATTATTAACACAATGGTATTATAATAATAATAATAATAACAACAATAGTAATGTTGTATGGCAGGACTGGGATAAAAACAGATGCTTGATTTAAGGTGCAGCATAAATGAACTTGTTATGGCAATATAGAGCTCTCTCTCTTTTTTTTCAATTGAAGAAATCATTTATGTGCAGACTGAGGTTTATATGGCTTGGGAAAATTAAATGAAAGTGTAAAATTTCAATAGGTAGAGGGAACTGACAAGGCTATATTTATTTATTTATTTTACATTTGTTGACTGGGAGTGTCCGAGTGAGCTTAAGCCCTTTTTCAGCGGAGGCCCAGGAAGAAAAGCTCCAAATAGTACATAATAATAATAACATTACAATAGATATATACAAGAAGTTACAAAATCAAATTTAATGCAGTTGCTATTGAAATTATATAATATTGTTAACTTAGGATGTTAAGACTTAAGTATAGAAAGTAATAAGTTTTACTAATCTGAGGTTCAGTAGTCAGTATATAGCATAAGCTTAGGAAGAAACATTGAAGGCAATAGAAAGTAAATAGTTAAAGCTAAGTATCATGACTTAATTTGACAGTACTTTATAGGTAGGTAGTGGTCAAGGGGTGTGTGTACAATGGCAGGTCCAGTGTGTTTTTTGAAATAGTCTTTGGTGGCTAATTTAAATTGTTTGGGGAGGGTTTGGTTCCTTATTTCAAGTGGGAGTTTGCTCCAAGCAATGGAGGAGTGGTAGCTATATAAGTTGCACCCTGTTTTGGATTTTGGTTTATAAACTTTTAATAGGTTTTTGGTTGTGCTTCGGAGGAGTCTGGTAGGGGTATAGTGGGAGATAAGGGAGGATAGACTAGGGCAGAAGTTGGGCTGATAAAGAATGGAGTGTATAATTTGGAGCTGGGATTGTAGGAGCAGGTGAGGTAGTTCTAGCCAGTTCGGGTGTTTTAGGGAGAGGCAGTGGTGAGATTTCTAATTCTGTTGGGCAGAAAATATAGCTATCTTGTGACAGGTAGTTTCTAATTTTGTGAGTAGGGAGGAGTTCAGATTAGTAAGTATTTGGTAACAGTAAGTTAAGCAAGGTAATAGGTAGGGATGAGTAAGAGAGATCCTTGCTTCAGCGGTAAGGAATTTATTATTCCTATACAGGAGTCCTAGCTTTTGGTGGGTTTTTTTTTTGATACAATTGTTTATGTGTAAGTCAAATTTTAGTTGATCATGTATGGTAGTCCCAAGTAGTTTTGTGCTACTTTCAACTTCTGTAGGAGTGTTGTTTAGGGATGTTATGGAGAAGGAAGATTTAATGTGGTTGGTAGATTTAGGAAGAAAGAGAAGCAATTTAGTTTTTTTTGGGATGCGCTGATTATTAGTGAGCCGAGTCTTTACAGAGTTGAAAGATGTCTGGGTATTTGCTAGTAGTTCAGAGGGTGAGTCAGCAATGGTGAGGACTGTTGAGTCATCGGCATATTGGACAATGGTAGATTGAGGACATGATGAGTGAAGTGTGTTAGTGAAGATGTTAAATAGGAGAGGATCAAATATTGCCTGCCACCAGTGACAACATAGCTTTGCAGAGCATTTTGGTGTTACGTACCCAGAATACATTTTGAATCTAATACTTTCATAAACAACTGACAGTAGTAAAATCATTAGCTGAATTGACAAAGATATGCATTTCAAAATCTCCTTCGATGTCAGAGCACTGTGATATCAGAATACAGCATCCACATCAGAAATGCTATAGAGGTAAGTTACAAAAATTGAGAGCTTCATTCTGGTTCCATTTGTTGATTGCACTTTGAGTCAGGTCTCAGTATGGCAAGTGTGACAAATAATTTGTCAAGATCTGATGATCATAGGCCTGGTGACAGGTGTGCTCCATCTCACAAGATGTTTACTATTCCTGGCATTTTACATAAACTGAACAAATCTGCTATTGTATCTAAACAGGCTACCCAGTATAACCTAGTACAACCCGATACAACCCAGTACACTTACCAAACAAGTTTTCATCTTCTATCAAATACGTCAATGGAAAAAATTAGTGGCTGCCTCACTGGGGGATGATGACTGTCTGCATTTCATGGTTTTGCTGACATAAAATTAATAGAAGTGGATCTCTAACATGAAAGGCACACATTATATTAACTAGTGGGTGTAACACATGTAACCTCTGAAATTGCTTGATTTATATAAAAGACATTATGACAATTGTTCATAATATATACTTGCTGAAAAGATTCTAAGTCTTGCGCCTATGAGTTGGTTGCAGGTAGCATTATTTTGTAGCACTCACAAACACATATGATAACTTGGGACGGAGGGGGAGTTGCAAAACAGCCTCTCTACTGCTTGTCAAGTGAAATTTGCACAAGGTTCAGATCAAGTGTTAATAATTCTGTGAACCAGTATGATAAGGTTATTGTGGAATTAGTTATCTGATCACAAAATGAGAATAAACACAGCTAAGAGTAATGTTATGATTTTGGTACCACATAATGCCCAAACAATTCTATTACTAGAATTCGTCATATTGGTTCTTATTACTTGTTACTGCTTCATAGAAGTACTAACAGTTGATCTGAACCTGTTGTTTAATCTCCATACAAAATTAAAAATCAAACTGGTGCTTTCACAACTTAAGGTCTCCTATAAAATTTCCAATTTCCAATTTACTGACATTTGAGGTTTGCTCCGCTAATCTAGTCAGTATAATGATTCTCTGGCTTCAGTATCGTCTTCCTATCATATGCCTCTGCTTGCTTGAAAACTCTTAGCTAGTCCATTTTACCATCTAGCCAGTTGTAGAAAGTACTGTTGTATCCAATTAACTAAATGTGATTGGCAACCTATATCAGCAAGGGACACATTTTATCCAAATACTCTCAACTTCAAGGGTCACATTATATCCAAATGCTCACACCTTCAAATTACTGAAACATGCTTATGGTCCCTCTATAAAAAGCAGATTATTTGAAAGAAAACTGCACTATTCCTTTATAACTCAGACATCCTCGCTCTAGCCAGACCAACACTTAAACAAAGTTAACTCCAGGTTTTGGAATGCCACTTCAAACAAAAAAATCAGATGAATCAATTATTTCAGGTCACACCTGGTAAATGAAGGCAAATGCACCTGTTTCAAAGATACATACTGACCACTCACTTACCTCATATATCATATTTTCCAACATGTTGTTATTATAAAATATAACTTAATAATCTTTCAATATAAAATTCTCTTTAATGGTGATGATTTTATAATCATATAGTCACATACAGTGCACTTATTCTCATATGGTATATATTTATGCAATTGTGTATATGTATATGCTGTATTTTTTATTTCCTCTGTCAAAACATGTTGAATATCTTAATGTATACTTCTAATATACTGAAGTTTAATGCTTAGCAGTTTTATGTCTCCTTGTAGCACTAAATCAACTGAAATAATCCCTTTAAGGGATACATGTTTTACATAAATATGTGTATGTTTATTAGTTATACAGCACACCTTTATCCCAGGACTCAATTAATGTTGATGCCAAGGTAAGGCCGATCCAGAGATATTATCTAGCAGTCTTGCTTCTCAGGCAAATAGCATTGTTAGTATAATATACCAATGACGATATAAAGGTATTCAGCTGAGTGATATGTAAATGAGAGCAATTTTAATACAAATGAGGATAAGCAACATGGCAATACACTACAGAAATGTCTAAAAATAGCATGACAGCAGGTATAGTCAGTAAACATATACACTATCATTTCTGTATTACGAATGACTGCATAAATATGTTAGAGATAGCATCTGTAATGGTCAAACAACATTTGTTGGGGGTCATTCTTATAGCCAAGCCTAGAACACAGTGCACCATTACTATCTGCATCACAAATGTATCCAACTACACCTGAGTCACCATTGCTTTCATGACAGGAACATAGTTAAATGCTATTGTGTGGACAGATTCATAGATTGTTACTAGCCGAGTGACACACTTTCTAATCCTACCCCAGTTTTCCCAAAAGAATAATGATTCCCTGTATCCAAATAGGACACTGAGGGCCAAGCATTTGTAAGCTTATATGTGGCCCTCACAGATGAAATCTTGTGGGATGTATTGGAATACCAATCTCTATAGACAGTAAGATTTTTGTACATTGACCATCCTTGACAGAGGGTCTTTCCAGCAGCCAGTGGGAGACACAGTGGGTGATTCACAAGCATTTGCATCATGAGTACTCTACTGGTTCCTTGGTGATGCGCTGTACCATGTGGTTCCTGTGAACTATAGATAAGTGAAAGACTACTATAAAGTACTCTATTAAATAGTTCATATTCCTGAGGTTCTAGCGTTCATTGACAGCACCTACATTGCTATCAAGACCTCATCTGGCCCACATGGCTACCAGTATATCAGCCAGGAGGGTTTCTACTCTAGCAACTGCCAGGTGGTGTGCAATGCACAGAATATTATTTACAATATGTGTATGTACCATCCAGGCAACTCCCATAATTCCTACATCTGGCACACATCAAACATATATCAAAGATTTGAGTGGGGAGATTTCACACAAGGACATCAAACTGGCAAGTGTACTCAACCTGCACTACCAGTTTGCACAAACATGGCAACAGGTGTGCTGAATGCCATCCAGTTATAAAGGTGTTCACCTTTATGTTTTGCAGGTGATACCAGATACAGCCTGGAATCAAGGATCATGATACCAATAGATAAACCCACAGAATATGGCTAAGATATATTGCAACTCAGAACTGTAGCAATCCCACAACATCTTCAGGCATATGTTTGGAGTGTTGAAGGTCTACTTCTATTGTCTAGATTCCTCTGATGATATGCTATAGTAGCAGGTATAATATGCAGTGGAACTGACAAAGAAATAGCATCTGGTTCACAACTATGGCACAGAATAGAAACAAAAGTGATTAAAATGTATACATGCAACAGTACACCCAGGCTATGCAGCACAGTGCATTGACTGGCCATGGTGTGCATTAGGCAAAATGTCTGAGAAAGTATTTTCAGTTATTCCTTGTTCTTGCTTTGTGTATTGGTTTTCCAGTCTAATTGGTACCAAGGTATGGCGTCCTTTGTGCTTCCTGGCAACTCTAATGGAACCAAGAATATTATGCCTATATTGGAACCTACTTTGGATGTTTGTAATAGAGACAAAAGTTTGGATTGGAGTATCCATTCCATTCCTAATGAACTGAAAATTCTTTCCCAGACTTTCTACAATGCCATATACTTTGTTAAGTAAACTGCAGCACGATGATTTGGATCAGTGGAGATGTGATGGAGGTAGTGAACCTAACAGTGGTGAGTCTACTAGATCGTCTGTTAACAACAACACCAGTTTAAGTAATTCCAGCAATTCCAATTTAGTTGCTGGATTTCATCCACTGGATCTTGCGTTTGTATTAAATTTTGTTCAAAACCCCAGCAGCAATTCTTGCTCAGTACAGGGAAAAAGTGGCGAGTGTCTCAACAAACATGCCAACAGGCTATCACCCAATATCTTTAATCTCCCTTCCTATAACTCTACCTGACCTCCTCCTTTTCATTTACAACCCATCCCAACTTCATATATTCTGACCCTATTACAAAAACTTAAACCTTGCTCTCCTTCTGCAGACCAACTACCTGCCGACTTCCTACGGCTATCAGCCAAAGCTATAGCTTATCCCATTTCTATTCTGATCAATAGGACTCTCACTGAAGGTCAAATACCCAGCCTATGGAAAGTATCTCATATCATACCTCTTCATAAAGGTGGACAATCCATTGAACTCTCTAATTACCGTCCTATTGCCCTTCTTTCACCTCTGGCAAAGATCATGGATAAATGCATCCATAAGCAACTACTTGAACACTTAACCAAAAATAACTTACTTTCCAGCTGTCAACATGGTTTTAGACCCTCACATAGCACTACCACTGCCCTCCTGTCCTTATACAGATTGTATAAATAAAAACCGCAACCTTAATTACCTTTCCTCTGCACTCTTCATTGACCTGTCTAAAGCTTTTGACATGGTCAATCACCAGATTCTCATAAACATACTCAAATCCCTCTCTTTAGATACACCTTCCATAAAATGGTTCCAGTCCTACCTCGATAATAGACAACAAGCAGTAATCTGGGATAAGACACTCACTACCCTTCAACCAGTTACCATAGGTGTCCCTCAGGGGTCCATACTAGGGCCTCTTCTCTTTTCAATTTTCATCAACGACCTTCATCTAGCCATCCCCCAAGCCACTTGCATACAATATGCTGATGACTCCACACTTTTATGTTCAGCCAAATCCAAATCTGAACTTCTCTCTCTTACCCAGAATACATTTAACATAGTTGAACAATGGTTTACACAGCGTTGCCTTCTTTTGAACCCTAATAAAACTAAACTCCTCCTCTTTACTCCAACTCAGAATTCCTCTCCATTGGATTTCTCAATTAAATCCACTAATGGTACCATTATATCACCAGACCCAACCACCAAACTTCTGGGCATTATCATAGATAACAACCTCAATTTTGACACCCATATCAATAATACAATAAAAACTGTCAACAAAAAACTGGGCTCCCTATATAGGATTAGACCTTTCCTCTCCCCCACTGCTAGAACAACTATAGCGCACACTCATCTAATCTCTACTCTCCTCTATACATCATCAATTTTTACTAACCTTTCAAAAAGAACCTTAACAAACTGGAAACTTCATATAACAATATTGCTAGGTTTGCTACAGGTAACCCCTACAGAACCCACCTTGCATAAATATAAAACAGCTTGGATGGCTGGAACTACAAAACGTGATTAAACGCCACCAACTAACCATTGCACATAAAATCCTTTATAAACCTTTCTCTACTCCTATTCTATCCACCCTCATCACACCATATACAAATCTGAAATTCCTACGTTCCTCTCACAAAAACCTTGTACATACCTCTAAACCCAATAACAAGGCTGGAGAATCTCTTTTTTCTAATGCTATTAGAAACACTTGGAATCTTCTCCCCAGTGATTTTTCCTCTCTCCCCTCTCTCTCACTTTTCAAAAACAAACTGAAACTTTACCTAAAAACACACTGGCTGTGCCCCTGTTCTAAACCAGACTAGGCATCTAGCCATCAAGATTTACCTAAGTTTCTGGCACTATTGACTACATATGTACTATTATAGCAATAACCCACGCCTGGGTGTGGGTAATGCTGGATTTACCCACGGTTGGCGTGGTTTGGTCCCGAGGGCTAAGCCCGAGGGACCAAACAAAGCCAACCATGGGTAAATCCAGCATTACCCACACCCAGAAGTGGGTTATTGCTATTATACAATGACATTATTTAAGAAAAGAAATAATTACTTTTCTTAAATAATGGCATTGTATAATGCCTCTTTACTGCCCTTCCGCAGCTGTCTGGTATTCTGCGGCAGTTCTGATGTACTGCGCGCCTGCGCAGTACATCAGAACTGTGGGCAAAAGCAACGGAGAACGCAAGATCTCCGTTGCTTTTTTTTACTGTCTCGCTATGTTAAATGGGTTTAACATAGCGAGACAGCTTTAAAATAAGCAACGGATATCTCCCTTGCTTATTTTAAAGCTGTCTCGCTATGTTAAACCCATTTAATATAGCAAGACAGTTTTAAAGCAACGGAGATCGCAAGATCTCCGTTGCTTTTACATTGTGTCGCTATGTTAAAGGAGTTTAACATAGCGAGACAGCTTTAAAAAAAGCAACAGAGATCTCCGTTGCTTTTTTTAAACCCGTGTCGCTATGTTAAACTCTTTTAACATAGCAAGACAGTGTTTTATACTAACGGAAAAAGTCCGGGCGACCAGACCTTTTTCCGTTAGTATATTGAGGGATTTACAACGGGCACGCTGGTTGGGCTGGCCAATCAGCGTGCACGTTTTAGGGGAGGCATTGTGTAATTTATTTTCTTAACCTATAAATACCACCTTTTACACTACTCTAGAACAAATACATTTTCTTTACTAATAAACAAAGTTCTTTACTACTAAACAAAGTCTCTCTCTCTAGCCATACTATCCTCTGTCTCTGTAAATTCTCTTTACAGAAGATTTTTCTTTCTTCTATACTCTAGTTGCATATTTTACATAATTACTCTTTCATCACTTGTCCTTTATTGTATAATTACCTCCTTTTCATACTACTTTATTATAAATATTCTAGCTCTAAAGCTCTTTGCTTTGTCCTCTCTGATTTCCATGTTATAACCTGCTAGAAGCATAGTACATAATGGATGCATCTACATAGTTACCTTATTACTTTTTATCCTTTGCATAGTACATAATATATGCATCTACATAGTTACCTTATTACTTTTTATCCTTTGCATAGTACATAATGTATGCATCTACATAGTTACCTTATTACTTTTTATCCTTTGCATAGTACATAATGTATGCATCTACATAGTTACCTTATTACTTTTTATCCTTTGCATAGTACATAATGTATGCATCTACATAGTTACCTTATTACTTTTTATCCTTTGCATAGTACATAATGTATGCATCTACATAGTTACCTTATTACTTTTTATCCTTTTCATAGTACATAATGTATGCATCTACATAGTTACCTTATTATTTTTTATCCTTCCAAGGTTTTATTTTGTAATTTGCAATGTATATCTCAATATGTCTTATTCTTCTTCTAGTCCTATGCTAAAATGATTTTTAAGTTTTTTTTTTTCACTTAGTTTATCTTGGAGCTTTTCTCCCCGGGCCTCTACTGAAAATGGACATATATCCAGTTAGACTAGCCTGGTCAACAAATGTAAAATAAATAAAATAAATAAATAAACAATACTAGCAATTGTGGAGATTTCACTAATTGTAAGTCATACATATTTGAACTTGAGAGAAAACTGGTTAAGTTTAAATCATTAGATTATGACACCTTTTATTTACTCAAAATAGTTCCTTTAGGTCTTCGTGTAGGATATCATATGAAGATTCCCTGTTTAAGGAACTTGATCTTTACAACAACTCGGGCCTAGAAATGTTGAAATTGCTTATTAAAAGGAATATTGTCACTATGCAAAGTATCAGGCATGAAATTCAACACAAATGAAATTATCACTAAATATGATTCTTTCGTTGGTTAAGAATGTATGTGAAAGTATACTTATTAAAATTGAGAGACACGTTGCCTCTTTAGCTGCAAAAAAGTCTAAAAAGCTGGATAGGACATTTCAGCATATTCCAGCAATCAAGCCTTTGTAATCAACACCTGGGCTAAAAACAATCAAGCTATTATTCAAGGAGCTAATTTTGAAGTAGCTGCAGAAGGCAACAATGTAAACCAGTTGGACAATTTCACTAATACTGAAGCTGCAAATACAGGTAATAATATTCAATCAAATAATGATCACAGTCTTGGTGCCGATACACACTTTGGTAATGTGGAACCTCTTTGTAACGAGGTTCTACAACATTTATTTCTGTTTTTTCAGATGGGTGCAATACCAAAAGTTCCTTTCAAGTACCCAAACAGAGGGAAGAATAGAGGAAGAGGCAGAGGCAGAAGACTTGTCCATGTCCTGTGTTTAATTTATCTGCACATGTATTTTCCAAGCACTAACTTAAGAGTTTTCTCAAAAAGCTTTGCTTTTATTCCTACCAAAAGAGTGAATTATACTGAGTTATTAGTGGAATTTAAACTCTATATTAGGAAACAATCTTAAATTTATATTAAATGATTTTTCTTTATATTGTGGTGACCAAGGTGTTAGAAAACCCAGTTGTTTCAAACCTCCTCTACATACCACTTTGAATGATTTTTTTCTATGTCCTGTGAAATTGATTTTGACTATATGGTCAAAAAATAAACATAATGCAAAATGTTCAACGTGAATAAAGATGAATATGCAGCCCTATTTCAGTTATGTAGTTATATACATTTACGTTATATGAAAGCCAATAAAGGCTGTATTTTAGTTGCTACGGAAAAAGAAAAATATAAGAATAATATGTTAGATAATTTATCTGACAGTGAATATTACATGAAAGTCACCAAAAGTCATGTCAAAAAATGTTTTCATGAGGTTGACACTAGAGTATTTAAATTGTATAATCTAAGGCATGTTGAACATAAACTTTTCGAATTTTTAACAGTGGACGACCCTGAATTGGGTACGTTTTTATGCATTCCCAAGATTCATGAATACACAGCTCATCCACCGTTAGACCAATTGTTTCTTGCCCTAGGCATAAAACTATAGCTATCTCATATTATCTTGACAAGATCTTAAATCTCTTAGTCATAAAAGTGTGCTTTTTATTAAAGATTTTCAGTCTTTTTTGAATAACCTCAGAGAACTGAAACTTGATGGGGAAGAAATTATTTTACGCACTGCTGATGTGACTTCATTATACACGAAAATCAGCCAGGAGGAGGGATTGGAATTTGTAAACCTTTACTTAAAAAAAGTTTTGTTATTTGAAGACATTAACATTAATTTACTATTTTTTTGAAAAAATTGGTTCTTCCTAATAATTTTTTCACCTTCAGTGATATTTTTCAACAAAAGACAGGAGCGGCAATAGCGAACAAGGTAGCTCCGCCTTTGCAAACATTATTATGTGCTGGTGGAAAAGTGCTATTATGGTTACTTTGCCACTGTTTAAATATGTCAAATTTTACAAACGATACATTGACAATGTCTTTTTTATTTGGGGAGCCAGCAGAGATTTGTTTAAGCAATTTCTGAGTGAATTGAACAGCAGTGTCAGGTGGTTACACTTCACTTTAAGTGATTTAGGGGCCACCATCAATTTTTTTGATCTTTCTATTAGTGTTAAAAATCAATGCAAGGCTTTTGATTAGGTTCATAGGTTCATAGGTAGGTCCTAGGCTATCAGCCCAAGGGCCTACGTAAGCCTAGCCAACAAGATTCCCTGGGTTACGCCACCCAAGAAAGTTATTTTCCTGTGCCACTGTCGAGCAGAGACACAGAAGTGATCCCCGGGATGTATTTCCTATTTCCCATCCACTCATCAAAATTTTTCTTAAAAAGTGCTAATGAAGAACTTTGCTTGACATAGATGGGTAGTCTGTTCCAGAGTATGGGAAGTCTCTGGGACAGGAATCTATCCTTCCAGCATGTCCTGTTTATTGTGGTGACAAGGTTTAGGTCCCTAGAGCGTGTAGCTCAGAGGGACTGGGATTTCTTTAGGTGTAGCATGTCCAACAGCTCTGGGTTTGACATAGCTTTATATGTTAGGCAGAGATCACCTCAGAGTAGGCGATATGCTACGGAGTAAAGCTGGAGTTTTTTGAGACGATCAGTGTAGGGCATTTGTTTGAGGCCAGTAATCCTCTTTGTGAGGTACTTCTGTGGCCTGTCCAGCTACTGCAGATGTCTTGTGAGGTGTATTCCAAAAGGGGCATTGTACTCTATAATGGGTCTAATGAGTGTCGAGTAGAGGGGAACAATGACCTATTTTTTCCTGGATGAGAACCCTTTTATGATGAGGTGTGCCACATAGAAGGACTTCCTGACTACTGTGGCGATGTGACTATCAAAGGAGAGACTACTATTCACCTAGGTCCCAAGGTCTCTTATCACACATTCGGTGTTAAGTAGATTGCTGCCTATGTGGTAGTTCATGGCTACAGAGTTTTTACCAAAGGGGATGACATTGCACTTTTTGGCATTGAGCTTGAGGCCATGGCTCTGACACCAGGCATCTGTCTCAGCAAGGCCCTTCTGTAGGATGTCCACATCATTTGGGGACCTGACTATGGCTCCTAGTTTGCAGTCATCTGCGAACTTCATTAGTCAGAGGCCTTCTGTGTTAGGCTGTACTTCAGAGAAGTAGATACCAAACAGGAGAGGTCCCAGGATGGAACTCTGTGGTACTCCACTTGTCACTGCTTTGAGGTCAGATTTGGAGTCTGCAACTTTTACAGTGTGGGTTCTGTCAGTGAGCCAGTTGGCAACCCATCTTGTGACATAGGGATTTATACCTAGTTTAGTGAGTTTAGCTATAATTCCAGAATGGGGGATGGTGTCGAAAGCCTTGGCGAGGTCAAGATAGGCTGTGTGAACCACCTTACCCTTATCTACGGCTTTGATGACTGCCTCAAAGAAGTCGATCAAGTTCAGGAGGCATGATCTGCCTTTCACAAACCCAAACTGGGTGGGATCCAGAGTTTGGAGGTTACCGATCTCTTTGTTTATGAGTTCCATGATGATACGTTCCATGGCCCTGCAGACCAGGCTCGTCAGGCTAATAGGTCAATAGTTCTTGGGATCAGTGGTTGCTCCCCCTTTATGGAGTGGGATAACTGCTGCTGTGCACCATTCAGTGGGCACAAAGCCTGATGTGAGGCTATTATTTAACATGGTGCTTAAGTGGGGAGCCAGTTCCTTCTGAAGTTCGTGTAAAATGCAGCCTGGGATGTTGTCCAGTCCCACGGATGCTGTGTTTTTGGCTTTAGAGAGTGCAGCTTTTACCTTCATAGTTGTGATTACAGGGACTCTGCATTCTTCCTGTATAGATATGGGCCCTTTAGGGGGTTGGGGGTAAAGTTAGCACTGAACCTATCTGCCAGGATGTTGGCAATATCAGTTGGTTCTATAATTTTCATGCCGTTGTGCTGTAACTCAGAGAAGATCTGGGTGTTGCCATCAAGATTTTTGATATAGCTATAGAATGCTTTATGGTTGTCCTTACAATTAGTGGCGATTTTGTTTTCGTAGCTAGCTTTGGAGGATCTTATAAGGGATCTCAGCTTCTTACGGTGGCTGACCAGGGTGCTCCTCCACTCATGGGATTTTACTCTCTTTTGAAACAGTTTCTTTCTTCTGTAGTACAGTTTGTTTATGGCAGGGGACCACCAGACTTGCTTCCTTTTTTTGGAGGATAGCGTCTTGGTTCTGTTTGGGATAGCACGATCCATGCACTCGTGTAAGTGCTTATAGAGTGCATTTGTGTAGGATTCAGCAGTTGTAACTGTATTGTCCATCTGCATGGGTGTCATGAAGTTCACCACTTCTGTCTTAAGAAGCATGAAGTTGGCTTTGGAGAATTTTTTTACCATGGTTAGTTGGGTTTATAGGAAAAGGACATTTGCCAACAACTATTTACATTTCCAGAGTCATCAACTGAGATCCATGAAACTTAACATATTTCAGGGACATCTTATTAGAATTAAAAGGATTACCAGTGAAGATGCCTAGGTTTTAGATGAAGTGAAGAATATCACTAGTATGTTTGTTAGCAGGGGATATCCTGCAGGACTACTTAGGAGTATAGTCAGTGAAGTTACCAGCAAACATTGGTTAAAGTTTCCATAAATTTTAAAGGAAGGAATAACTGTTAAAGCAAATAAATTTACTGTTTGCGATGATTTTTTAGTAAAGAAAAGACGTGGTTTTCCAGTTCCTATTAGTGTTGATAGCGGAACCATTAGAAAAATAATAGCAGACAACTGGAAAATTATCTCTGGTAGTCTGAAATTAGTTAACATCACTAGCGGTATGCCACAGTTTGTTTACAAAAGGATGTGCAATATTAAAAAACTTTTAGAAAATGATTTTGTTAATGAGAAGAGATTAAGTAGCATAATGGCCACTTTTGCCTATGGCGATTGCAGACAATGTAGGTTTATTAGCAATGCCCCCACAGTTGAGCTTAAACATTTAAATTGGTCCTTTGAGGCCAAGAATTATTTAAACTGTTTGAGTAAGAATATTATTTATATTAGAGTGTGTAGTAATTGTTCACATTTTTAAATTGGAAAAAGTGTTACTCAACTTAGGATAAGAATTACAGAACACATTAAAGTGATCTGTGACCATGATTCATCTAATTCTTTAGCTAAACATAGGGGAGACTTTAATAAAGCCTACACAGTCTTTCTAACCATGTAGGCATCATGCCACACAACTTACATGAAAGTAAACAGGTTTTAGATTCAGTAAACACTTGCTGGGTGGCACATATGCACGCGTCAACACGGGAAATTCTGTGGCATACAAATCATCTCATAAGCAGGTGAATCTCTTGCAAATGAGGCAGGCAGAGCAATCCAGCAAGCAGATAGGTAGAGCTGCAGACCCCGTGTCAGTGTCCGTAGTGTACATGGAAAAATTCTGTGTACAGGAATGTAGACAGACAAAAGGGGCTATAAAAATGTAGATCGATGGACAGAAGTAGCATACCATGTACAGATATGCTGCAGTGCACAAACATGCTTTATAGAAAATAAAAAATAAATAAAAAAATTGGAAAAAACAAAATGAATAGTATGTGACATAAATGTATTACAGGACCCTGTGTGGGGTATCTCCAGTTGTGCAGTGATGCTGTTGCTAACATGGTAGGGCTTTGAAGCATGTAGTTTCCAGGCTGTGAGTATGGATCCCTATGCAAATGAAGTGGAGTTACTGAATAGCATAAAGGGGTAATCATGTCTGCATATCCTGTCTGTGTAGGCAGAGATCTATGTTGGTGTTTACAAAGAAGGTAGCTGACATCAGGGGAGGGCGTGTCCAATAACTTCTAAGCTTATTTCAGCTTAGCTGCACCTGTGCTGAAGAAATTGCTTGAAACCACCACGAACTGAGTCAAACAGCATTTAATCACAAAAATAAAACAGGAACAAGCGCTTTCACGCAATAAAATTGCGCTTCATCAGGTTACAATCATTCAGAAACTACCATTGCCTTTTATAATAATTCATTAACTACAATAATTCAATTATCCAGATTAATTAGCTTGAGTTCATTCAGAACATTAATTTTCTAAAACAACATCAAGATTCCTTATTCATGCACATTACACATAATATTTAAAAACAGACAACCTAATAATACTGTTCATAAGTTCATAAATTCATCAGTGCATATCATTTCATAATTTACTCAATGCACTTATATCAGTGTGTATAAACTTCCCTTAATTGATAATATAATTGTTAAACGCAGACCTTATTTGACAGGAAGTAATGCCCATCTTTAGAAAAATAGCTGTTGATGCGTCTTTACTTTTCAATCATTATTACCAAGTTAAAGCACCAGTTCTATAACATCGCATAGTTCATTGTTATAATATATAAGAATCAAAATTTAAACTATTCTGATCCTAACTTAGGCATAATTGGGTCAGACATTACTGAATATTGAGATTAAAATATGAATTTAAATATCTAATATAAAAATCGGCGTTCGCCAAAACATTTACATATGTCTTCAACAGTGCTTATGTTAGTACAAAGCCACTCATTAATTAGAAAATTCTCTCAAGACAAATTCAGGGATCAGACATTCCCATTTACATTATATGGAGAAACTGCATCCATAGACAAAAGGGGTTAGATATCACATCCACTAACATCATGATATAAGCCATACTAATAGTAATTAAATACTGTGAGAGGACAAAAACTATATAAAAAATAATAAATAAAAATAAAATGAAGACAAAGCGACACAGATAACCACTATATGGTTAGTGCGTGCTTGGGGCACAATGCTCCATTAATCACAAACATATTTAACTCATTCACGATGAATAACAATACCATTTAGGTCTATCCATTCTTTTACCTATTAAGCTTGTCCGCTTATTGGTATCAAGACTCAGTGAGATACATTAAGCTTAGTCAGAACATGAGATATAGAAGTAGAACCATGAAGAATAAGACATTACTGAGTAAAACTATAATGTCTAAGAAACCTAAAAACAATCATTTATATAAGTAAATCATAACATATATAATGCACAACTATATGACTATACAAAAACAACCATATAATAAATAATGACATAATACACACCAAAAACTATCGGCACTTAGTGCCATTAAGCTTGATGTCCTTAAAAGCATATCAGCCGATTATCCAAAACATAACATAAATCGCCTTTGCAGTCATATAGAATAATATATCAAAACATAATAATATCACAAATGCAAAAATGCACAGAAAACTATAATACAAAAATGCAAGACCTAAAAATGCAAAATATACAAATGCCAATAAATCCAATCAATCAGGAATTTATTTACAAGCCCAAGCACTCAAAATAATTATAGCGCCCCTATTTCCTTAACCGGGCAGAAAAACCAGATCACATGAAAAAACATATTCTAAATAGTATAACGTGTTACAAACAAATGTGTTCAAACATTTGAATTAATGGTCAGAGAGACCAATAAATAAACCACCACAATATGACCAGGAAAATTTTTGCATTGAGTTACAATGCAATGTACATAATAGCTACTAACAAATAAGAAAATAAAGCTTGCTATTTGCGTAATTTCTGTCATGATAGACACTTCAGTGAAGTCTTTAAATATTATGGAAAAGAATATGATACTTCTAAAGTTCAATGATAGTACATACATCTTAAATGACATCCTAAATAAAATGCTAAGAGACCATTATGACACGGACCAAAGATTAACTAGGACCTACTAGGGCCGGTCGAAGATTGACCACGGTATTCAAGCCTGGTGATATATGAGCCTTTAGCCTTAGGATCCACCTTAATTCAAAAGTTTCCAGGGTATTCATGTGGTCACCCTCCCTCCTGTTGGGATCAACTATCTGTAATACCTGAAATACAAAACTATGCTCAGGATGGATACTGCAATGTAGAGCCAAAGCATTATTAAAATTATTTCTTCTGATATTATATATATGATCATATATTCGATCCCTTAGTCTCCGTGAGGTCAATCCCACGTAATAAGCTTCACAGAGGGTACAGTTAGCAAGGTAGACCACATTTTTGGTATTACAATTTGCATAGAACATAGATACTGTATTCATACTAATACCTGGAGGTGCAAACCCACGTTTTTTAGAGATATAACCACAAAAAGAACATTTACCACATGGGAAGGTGCCTGTTTTCACCTGAGATCTAATATCAGTGGATGTAGTAACCAATTTCTCCTTACATAGAAGTCTTTTCAGGTTCATACAATTCATAAACCTAAATGTCGGTTTCTCACTGATAACTTCTGAAACAGACGTATCTGAGAGTAATATCTTCCAGTTACCCCTCACTATATTAGTTAAATATTGTACATCATTGGTAAATTTTATGTCATAAGACAAAGTATTGGCCATGTTTTTAATAGATCTTTGATAATTAAAAAATTTTTTGGCCTGTAATGGTATATTGTCAGATGTGGGTTCACTTATTTCATCAACCAATTTTGAGGGATAACCCCTGTCTATGAAATGTTTCCTCTGAGTAGCTAAGACATTAGATGCATCCAATTTATCACTACAAATTCTATTTATCCTACTCATCTGGTTCTTTACTATATTGCGAAATATATGTCGCGGATGTAAGCTGTCATAATGGAGGATCCCATTCCTCCAGCAAGATTTCCTATAAAGTGTCGTCACCAACTTACATTGATCAACTTTCTTAATATTAATGTCCAAAAAATTTGCACTACAATAGGAGATGCCATGACTAAATTTAAAGAATGAAGTGACACTATTCATATAGCTAATAAAAGAAGTAAGACTATTCTCATCTCCATTCCATAATAATAGAATGTCGTCTACAAAACGTCTGTATAGTACGACATTTTCAAATCTAGAATCACTGAAGATGTGTTCCTTTTCCCATTCCAAAACGACAAGGTTGGCATATGCATTGGCACAGGGGGTGCCCATGGCAACCCCCCCATTTCTGTGCATATGCCACATTGCCGTAGAGGAACACATTATTATTTAGGACTAGGTCCAGCAAACAGCATACGTTCATAGTTTCGCTATTTTCAATACCCAATTGCGTCATATGGGTTCTTATCGCATCTAGGCCATACTCATTGGGAATATTTGTAAATAGGCTCTCAATATCTAAAGTTACTAATAAGGTTTTATCTGTTATTTTATCTGTCACCATGTTTAATTTCAAGTCATCTAGAAGTTTAAAAGAATCAAGAAGGATCGTGGGTACTTGCTTCACTAAGGTTCCTAATTTGGTTTGTACATATAGGGATGCATTATAAGTTACCCAGTGATCACCTGACACAATAGGACGTAAAGGTGGTGGATATTTATCCTTGTGCAGCTTCGGCAAGCCTTTAATAATAGGGATCAAAGGGAGTTCTATTAGTAAAAAATCATATAAGGGTTTGTCAATGGATCTGGTCATTAACATATCATATAATGTGTCATGAACATACTGCGTTCTTGATACTATTTGTAGTTTATCAATCCTTTTATATGCAACGTCATTACTTAACATATTGAGCATTAGCTCATGATAGAAAATTGCATCCATTGCTACCATCCCTCCTCCCTTATCCGCTGGCTTAAATACAAGGTTAGGATCATTACACAGTGCTTTCAGCTCAAGAGTTTCCTCCATTTTTAAATTCACAAAGATATTCTTTTTCTCTGGGTTATCATAGTATTGATAGAAATCTCGTTCATTAGTTTTCAAAAAGCAGTCAACTACATGTATCAGAGGAGGTATAAAAGTACTTTTCTTTCTACAGACAGGGTTATGCACATGACTACTCATTGAATCAGACAAATTGTCTTTGTATAATAGCCTAAGGGAGAGTTTCCTACAAAACTTACGTAACCCTATTAGGGTATCAGAAATATTACTATATTGAGAGGGGATGAATGACATACCCTTATTCATAATATTCATTTCGTTCAACGAAAATGTCCTGGAGGACAAATTAAAAAACAAACAGTTCACATTTTCATTCTTCTTTTCTGCTCCGTTATGTTCCTTGGTGGTTTCTAAATAGTTCATACCTTCATTCTTCTTCTCTGCTCCTGTACGTCTCCTGACAGTTTCCTTTTGCCTCTCCCCCGACTGTTGGATCGAGCTCGTACTGCCTCCTTGTAGGGAAGGGGAAAATTTAAAGGCATGGGTGCCATAAACTTGCTGACTGTCCCAGATGTCTTAGGTTTTGCACCCAGTGTATTAAGATGAACCAAACCTTGCTGGTTACATGGTAGTGAAGGTAACGGAGTATCAGACATAGCAGGTGTATCAGTTTGAGCATTCTCTACTTGCAGTCCTGCATTAGGAGCACCGCTCTGTGCGGCAATAGGGACATCACTTGTCGAGCCGGATGCAATATCCACTTGACTAGAGTTCACATTATTGTTGGAATTAGGATGAGATCTCGGCCATACAAAAATACGGCCGAGACAAAAGTCCTCACAGTCCCGTTTCAACTTTCTGACTTGCAGACCAGGCTCGTCAGGCTAATAGGTCAATAGTTCTTGGGATCAGTGGTTGCTCCCCCTTTATGGAGTGGGATAACTGCTGCTGTGCACCATTCAGTGGGCACAAAGCCTGATGTGAGGCTATTATTTAACATGGTGCTTAAGTGGGGAGCCAGTTCCTTCTGAAGTTCGTGTAAAATGCAGCCTGGGATGTTGTCCAGTCCCACGGATGCTGTGTTTTTGGCTTTAGAGAGTGCAGCTTTTACCTTCATAGTTGTGATTACAGGGACTCTGCATTCTTCCTGTATAGATATGGGCCCTTTAGGGGGTTGGGGGTAAAGTTAGCACTGAACCTATCTGCCAGGATGTTGGCAATATCAGTTGGTTCTATAATTTTCATGCCGTTGTGCTGTAACTCAGAGAAGATCTGGGTGTTGCCATCAAGATTTTTGATATAGCTATAGAATGCTTTATGGTTGTCCTTACAATTAGTGGCGATTTTGTTTTCGTAGCTAGCTTTGGAGGATCTTATAAGGGATCTCAGCTTCTTACGGTGGCTGACCAGGGTGCTCCTCCACTCATGGGATTTTACTCTCTTTTGAAACAGTTTCTTTCTTCTGTAGTACAGTTTGTTTATGGCAGGGGACCACCAGACTTGCTTCCTTTTTTTGGAGGATAGCGTCTTGGTTCTGTTTGGGATAACACGATCCATGCACTCGTGTAAGTGCTTATAGAGTGCATTTGTGTAGGATTCAGCAGTTGTAACTGTATTGTCCATCTGCATGGGTGTCATGAAGTTCACCACTTCTGTCTTAAGAAGCATGAAGTTGGCTTTGGAGAATTTTTTTACCATGGTTAGTTGGGTTTATAGGAAAAGGACATTTGCCAACAACTATTTACATTTCCAGAGTCATCAACTGAGATCCATGAAACTTAACATATTTCAGGGACATCTTATTAGAATTAAAAGGATTACCAGTGAAGATGCCTAGGTTTTAGATGAAGTGAAGAATATCACTAGTATGTTTGTTAGCAGGGGATATCCTGCAGGACTACTTAGGAGTATAGTCAGTGAAGTTACCAGCAAACATTGGTTAAAGTTTCCATAAATTTTAAAGGAAGGAATAACTGTTAAAGCAAATAAATTTACTGTTTGCGATGATTTTTTTTAGTAAAGAAAAGACGTGGTTTTCCAGTTCCTATTAGTGTTGATAGCGGAACCATTAGAAAAATAATAGCAGACAACTGGAAAATTATCTCTGGTAGTCTGAAATTAGTTAACATCACTAGCGGTATGCCACAGTTTGTTTACAAAAGGATGTGCAATATTAAAAAACTTTTAGAAAATGATTTTGTTAATGAGAAGAGATTAAGTAGCATAATGGCCACTTTTGCCTATGGCGATTGCAG
>NC_056737.1:1039537249-1039589749 GCF_019279795.1 Protopterus annectens
AATGGACACAGGTAACCTGTAAATGGTTCATCTCCCAAACCCCTGCTTATACCTATTACCTATCAAGGGTATCAGAACTTGTCAGAGATTTGGGATGCATGGTTAGGCTTAAAAAGGCTCTTGTGGTTGTTAGCATAGTAAACACCTATGAACCTATGAACATACTAGAAGAACTCACTGAGCTCTGCCACCCTCAACTAGACCCATAGCCAACAGAGGGGAACCCATCCCAGTGGAAACAAAGGTATGTGTAGCCCTTAGGATACTAGCTACAGGTACCTTTCAAAGACCACAAGCATCAGCATCCAGGGTACTCCCCCAGTTTCTGGATGCTATGCTACCACATACTAGTGAGCACATTTCTTTTCCCTTCACCTCTGAGGTGAGAGCCAGCAATATGTAGCACACTACCCTGAGGTACTGGGTGCCATAGATTGTACAAGGCACCACCTGGTGAGGAGGGTAGAATCTACGTCAACTGGAAGGGGTACCACTCCATCAACTGATAGGTCATGTGTAATGCCCAGGCCATTATTATGAATGTGTGTGTTGGCAGCCCTGGCAGTTATCATAACTCCCAAATCTGGCACGCATCACAGCTGTACCAGATATTTGCTAGGGGGGACATCCCACATGGCCATTTACTGGGAGATACTGGCTACTTACTGGAACTGTGGATGATGACACCCATCAGAAATGCACACACACCCATGGAAGAATGCCATAATGAGGCACATGCACAAACTAGGAACATCATAGAGCATGTGTTTGGGCTTTTGAAGTCACGGTTCTGGTCCCTAGATATATCTGGTGGAGTCCTGCAGTACACTCCAGCCACATGTGCACAGATATTCACAGTATGTGCCATGCCACATTCATCTGCAGCAGGATCAGCAAAGGGAAGGGATACATAGCCCCCCACCACTGCCTAGGTCACCACAGTCACACTCAGAGGAGGACTAGGAGGAGGAGGAAACCCCTGATGATGCCCTCTAGGCAGACATAGACATGCCCAGTACTCCCTGGCATTGGCTAAGAGACAATACATAGCACATTCACTGACAACCTAGGGCCCTAGGGACTGACACCGTACTCCTTCTCGCATACATATATTAAAAATGATGCCAGGCAATCCACACAACCTGTACCTAACCATGTTTTGGCTGTGTACTGCATGCATCAGACAGAGTCAGCCCTGAATTACAGTTTTGTCAACTGCTGCATTCACAAATAACTCTCTAATCTACACACATCTTGTCAGGATTCATTTAATACAGTACTGTATGCATGGAACTGTTGCATTTATGCAAGGAAATATAGTGGGCTATTTGGACAGGTGTAATATCCACATGGGACTATGGATGCCCAATCCAATAGTATGTGTTCCCTAATAATCAGTAAGCCTCATGGTTGGAATATTCACTACATCAGTTAAGGGAGATGTTAAACAGTGGGGTCACATGACATTTGGACTACTGTCTATCTCAGGAGATCATGTGCTGTTGTTCCCCCACCCCCAATGCAGCAGTGTTCCCATATAACTGCATTAGCAGTAAGTTAGTGATGGTATATCAGCAGACCAGGCAGTCTCAGGGCTGTAGCATAGTACTCTAACACACACTGTATGTCCCACGTAAAACAGAAATAACACCGTACATATTTATGCTGTTGAATGTGTGATGAATGACTCCTCTCTGGCTGGCAGCCTGTGTGGCTCAGTGAATTAGGGAAGTTATGATGGGGTGATGGTGTTGATGGTTGTAATCTGGAAGTATTCATATCTTTTGCACGTGAGGTATTATTATGTCAGTGTTTTCACTACTGTCATTCTGTGTATGGTGTAACATTATGAACCTCAGTCACATATTAAGTACAGAAGACAGCTGGGGAATGTCATGGACATTTTGAGCGAAGTGCAGTACTATGGAAATAGGGATAGATATCAATGTCTGTAACATACCTTTCAACCTTAGTGCAAGATGTCTGGACAAAGCCTGACAAAATGGGTGCACAAAGGCCCACAAATAGGGGCATATTTTAAATACTGGCTTCGTAAACTTAAAAAGTTGATAGAATAACCTGGTTTGTCTCAACAGACATTTTTCTGAAGGATTTGAAGTCAGAAACTGAAATGTATGTCATTATTTAGTGACTTCAATCCTCAGTTCATCCAAGTGATTTGCCAGAAAACCACAAATGTTATGAGGAACAGACCAAAATCATGAGCCAAAACATTGGACATTCTGCGAGACTCTAGATAGCTGAGAGGTATGGTCTGTAAAACACAAAATCCCGGACTGGAATACAGGTAGGTGTGGCCTGGAGTCACTTTATAAGTACCGACAGTCACACTGTGCATGCCCAAACACTTAGTTAAAATGAAAGCAATTCTGCTGCCCAGTCATCAAAATGACCTGTTATGTATAGATATGTCTATAAATGCAGACATATATGTATACATATCCGTCTGTCACTATCTCTCTCTCACATACATAGTATATTTATTTATTTATTTACTGACATTTGTTGAGCAGAAAAGTCCACTGGGTCAGGAACCAATTTTCAGTGGAGGCCCAGGGAGAAAAGCTCCACAATTAATAAATATCTATAAATAATACATATCTATCACTATATAATATCATATAGATAAATACTGACATACATAGCTATATATATATATATATATATATATATATATATATATATATATATATATATCACAGTGATACATAGTTTCCCCATATATCTACATGAGACATATACATATCATACACACTCGCAGCTACATTTATATATACATCCATGCTAATTACATAAATATGTATGTGGATGTCTCTATTGTCCTACATACCCTAATAATGGTGAGTAAATCTGCTCTGTGTGCCCAGTTCGCTCACCCTGAGTATGTACATCACAGGTTGTGACTGATGTGCTACTTTTGGCACCTCCATACTGTTTTGCAAAGGATCCAAACTAAGGGCGCAACAGTACATAATCCACTTTCCTACAAACCCTTGTGCCTGCTGGATGTCACCACATAGACAGAGACAGGTGAGCAGGTGGTGTAATGTATAATGTTGTTGATGCACACACAGACAGGGCACATTGTTCCTGCCCACAGGTTCGTGTTCTAACAGGAAGCAGCCACATATGGCCATACTGGTAACTGTACACACATAGCTAGGATAATAACCATTATCCCACTGCTAGGATACTAGATGCAGACAACAGTATGAACCAATATCACTCTGCAGACCATAGATACTGTTCACCACAAGCCTAGTTTGTGTAATGCACAAGTACTGTGCCTGCAATCACATATACAACAGACTCTACCTGTGGCACATGTGATAAGTACTGTGATCTATAGTGAATAAGACTAGATAGGTAGGGGGTTCTAATCTCACTGCAGGATACTTGGTGGACATTTGTGTGTGTATCCCCCTGCAGAACAACTGACATGCTCTCATGGGCTATCCACCTCCAATGATTATGAACATTTTGGCCATTTAACTTGCTGCTGGCCTCCAAACTGCCCTCTTCTACAAGGCCTGATGATGTCATCCACCTTAAGACTACCATCTGATAATGTAGTATCAGACTTAAGGCATGGCACATGCAATAAATACTGTGATCTATAGTGTGTAAAAATGAGATAGGTAGGAGTTCTAATCTCATTTCAGGCTACTTGGTGTGTGTGTGTGTATGTGTGTGTGTGTGTGTGTGTGTGTGTGTGTGTGTGTGTGTGTGTGTGTGTGTGTGTGAGTGTGTGTCCAGCTGGCATAAATATGATCACTTTGGTAACTTAGAAATAGGTAGGGTTTTGCAGTATTTTATTTGTAATGTGTGATGTGGACCCCCAAAGCACTGACCACAACAAGGCCTGCTGATGTCATCAAGCATAATATGTCCTGAACTGATAGTACTAGCAGACATGAGATGTGTTCCGGGCATCACTTACTGTGATCTGTAGTGTGTACCATTACATAGGTAAGTGTTCTCATCTACATACAGCCAACTTGCACTGTGTGTGTGCCTTGGCATTTCCTGTACACAGTGATTGGAAGTGGTGCTAGCCTCAATGTAACCATGTTTGTGTGTGAACCTGTTAGAGCATTTAACATCATGTTGTAAAACCATAGGATGTTTGAACTTCACTAGCATAATGGCCATACAGCCCTCACACTCACACACATCTTTATACCCATAGTTACAGGATCAGCACATATTGCCCCAGTCCAAGAGGGATACAGGCAGACACCCTGTGTTGAGATGATGGTCACCCAGTCAATCATACAGATGACATGTGGCGAGGTGCACTGAGGTGTTCTGTGTGCCATTAGGCAGGGTTTTGTTTCAAGGGTGTGTGTAAGTCTGCTAGAAAAATCTCTCCCACAAACATTTAATAGTAATGTCACATACAAGGTTAATGTCCTTACAGTGGGTTATCCATCTACTATGCCACCTACAGATAGGCAGTATAAGCAATCAAACAGGGTCATACATTGCCCCGTATGCAAGGCACAGATCACCTCTGAGTAGTCTATATGCCACAGGTGACAACGACACTCATTGCAGATGATCCCCATTGAACAATACTGAAGACGTGAAGTGTCCTTGTGAGGGACCACACTGTTGTGTGCAATTGCCAGCACTGCTTGGAAAGGTACATCACCAAATGGCCATTGCACCAGATACTGGCATGCTGAGGAAAGAGTACTTGGTGGTTCTGAGTATGTCACTTACAGGCCACTGTGGCCTCAGCTATACCATATGCCATACCACTGTAGAGACATGGTGATCTGAGGCACATTAGGTGTAAACCTGTGTGGCCAAGTCTGTGTGCCCAGTTCGTTCACCCCTGAGTATGTACATCACATGTTGTGACTGATGTGCTACTTACCAGGTACATAGGTTTTAGTGATGGAAATGATAGTACATATATATTTGCATGGAGTTTATGGCCATTAGTATATCAACAGGCATGTGTTTGCAATACCCTCTTGCAGGATAGTGACATACCACATAGACTCTATGAGTGGTCACAGTTTGCAGGCATCAGCCAACATTTTTATCCACAGTCAGTAGTTGCATGTATTGTGGCTGAATGGATTCCAAGCAGTAGAGGACCCAGGACTGCTCCCTGTTGAGCACTGCTGCTTACAGATTAGCTACTGGAGGCAGATGTCCCTATGTTGCATATGTGTGCCAGCAATGGGCTACTTAGTGACCCATACAATGACAGTATCATGGATGCCTAAGTGAGTGCTTCGTAAATTTTGCCTGAGTGGAGGATGTAGTCAGATGGCGTGGCTCATTCTAGGGGGCTGTATGCTCTGATGTACCCTCATCCATGTCCATGGTGACTGCCTTGTAAATGTCCATCACAAGTAAATGTCATGCTCCCCTGTCATACATCCAAACTGTGTACAGTGAACTGTGTGTAGAACACATATATGTGTGCTGATCAGCTCCATGATGATTGCCCCTATGGGCATACGGATATGAATACTCAGCCAAAGTGATATATAGTTATGTTGGTCAGTGGATGCACCACCTCTGTGCAAGGGTATAACAGTTACCATTGTCCACTCCGCTGGTATGCAGCCAGTGGTATCAGTATGATTGCAAGGGTTTCCCAATGGTGTTAGCAATCCTTGTCAGATCACATGCGGGATGCAGCCTGGAATGTTAGCATGTGCAATAGATGCTCTGTATCTTCCAATGAGAAGCCAGTTACAAACTGCTCTGTAAATATGGAAGTTATGGGACAGATTGTAGGAATATCATATGTCACATGTGGTGGGGACAAGGGAGTGTAGTTGACGTGGACAGTGTGGGTGTACAGGTTAGGTATGAGTACAGACCCATCATATGTGGCATCATGATATATGAGGTCACCGACAATCTAGACCTGTCCTTCAAGATCACACATGTAACTACACTGTTGGTTGCAGTTCTGCTTTGTGTAGGTGGCTACTTTTGTCACTTACTGTGTCTACACAACATCACAACAAAACTATGTGCTTATTTTAGCTGATGAGGTAGTGCCTCCATGTTAGGGGGCGCACCCTCACCCCAACTGTCACACAGCACTGCCCACCTGTTATTGTACAGCCTACTAATGGCAGTTGTCCACCAGTCAGGTTTGCTGAGCCATGACAAGCCTGTGTCCCTCCTGTTACATACAGCTGAGTTTATGCAGTTGTAGTGCTGCTGACATAATGCATGGGTGTAGAGCTCTGCATACTTACCTGTCCCATCTGAAGGAGGAGGTGCAATCATGCTGTCAACCATCCCACAGGTGGTAATAAATGGCTGTCTTGACATATATGTCTGTATTGTCTACAAGGGGGTACATGCTGGTAGTTCTAAGGAGACTGGTCTGTGGCCAGATCCCACCAGGGAGGACCTCACATTGGGTGGGCTGTACTGGTCACCCACACTAGTAAACATATGCTGCAACTACATAGATTCCTGATGTGGGGATGTCACAGCACTGCTGCAGGGCATTGTAGGTAAGGACCTGGACCATCCTGGCAAGGGAGCCGCACCATGACTAAGTAAGACAGTGTGCACATATTACACTTCCCTAATCTGTTTGTCTGTGCTCTATACAGGCATCTTGCATGACTATCTTCTTGCAAAATACTGGAAGTAACTGCAATACTTTCTTGAACAGAGGACAACTAGTATGTAGTGCCAACTGGTGTTCCCAGATTTCTGAGTCATGTCATCTGACCTCAAAGCAGTGACAAGTGGAGTACCACAGAGTTCCATCCTGGGACCTCTCCTGTTTGGTATGTACTTCTCCGAAGTACAGGCTAACACAGAAGGCCTCTGGCTAATGAAGTTCGCAGATGACTGCAAACTAGGAGCCATAGTCGTCCCCAAATGATGTGGACATCCTACAAAAGGGCCTCACTGAGACAGATGCCTGGTGTCAGAGCTATGACCTCAAACTCAATGCCAAGAAGTGCAGTGTCATCCCCTTTGGTAAAAACTCTGTACCCATAAACTACCACATAGGCAGCAATCTACTTAACACCGAATGTGTGATAAGAGACCTTGGGACCCACGTGGACAGTAGTCTCTCCTTTGATAGTCACATCGCCACAGTAGTCAGGAAGTCCTTCTACGTGGCACACCTCATCATAAAAGGGTTCTCATCCAGGAAAAAAGAGGTCATTGTTCCCTCTACTGCCACTCATTAGACCCATTATAGAGTACAACACCCCTTTTGGAATGTACCTCACAAGACATCTGCAGCAGCTGGAAAGGCCACAGAAGTACCTCACAAAGAGGATTACTGGCCTCAAACAAATGCCCTACACTGTCCACCTCAAAAAACTCCAGCTTTACTCTGTAGCATATCGCCTACTCCGAGGTGATCTCTGCCTAACATATAAAGCTATGTCAAACCCAGAGCTGTTGGACATGCTACACCTAAAGAAATCCCAATCCCTCCAAGCTACACGCTCTAGGGACCTAAACCTTGTCACCACAGTAAACAGGACATGCTGGAGGGATAGATTCCTGTCCCAGAGACTTCCTATACTCTGGAACAAGCTACCCATCTATGTCAAGCAAAGTTCTTCATTAGCACTCTTCAAGAAAAATCTTGATGAGTGGATGGGAAATAGGAAATACACTCCGGAGATCACTTCTGTGTCTCTGCTGGACAGTGGCACAGGAAAATATCTTTCTTGGGTGGAGTAAGCTATGGAACCTTGCTGGCTAGGCTTATGTAGGCCCTTGGGCCGATAGCCTAGTACCTACCTATGAACCTATGAAATGCCATGATAGGGCTTAGCATGGATATGAGCATTGACACTGTTGTACACCTACTGACATTGGAGAAAAGCGTGTTACTTTTGCTCAAGCCCAGATCATGCCTACTGACTGTAACCGGTGCAGCACATTGTTGTGCATCTGGTGAATATGCAAGTGTCTGACAGCCATACTCTGGGAAGATAGCATTGGGAAATCTATGTTGCAATGATGCTAGTCACCAGTGGAGTTCACCATCCTCCATTATTGGTGTATCCTGTCTACCTATTCCCTCTCTGCAGTCACAGCCACTGTCAGTGACCTCTAACTGAGTACATTAGCAGGTAATTGCAGATTGGGAGCTGTCACAGATCCCACAGAGAGCCAACAGTTATGCAGGATGGCCTATGACACATTTAGTTGTACTCTGTGTCACTGACAAAGACTAACTGTCAATGACTGCACAATACTATCCTGTTTGAAATCATCCACTTCTGCAAAATATTGTAGTGTCCACACACCAAACACAGTTGAGCCATTACACATGGAGTTATGGACACAGAGGGTAATGTAGCCTTTGACTGTCATTGCTCGGTAAGATTTGGGGATGCATTCACTGTTGTACAACCTGTACTGACAGGTTTGAGATGTAAATCCCAGACTGTCCCTGCTATACTGAATGTGCAAGTCATTACACCTATCATTGTGTGCAATGGCACCCTTGCTATGTCACTACACAGGCATATCATACATCTGTAACAGCCCACAAGGGTTCCTATTAGATGACCGAAGATGCATTCGATAGACTGCGTCTTGGTCGAACTTGAAACAAAGAAAAGGCAAAATAGCGAAGCGGCTTTAAAGTAAATTCTTTCCCAGGGAAAGAATTCACTTGGCCGCTTACATTACTTTGCCGTTTTTGGTACTGTAGTGTGATCTCGGAGTTGGTATATTTAAGTAGGGGGTGTGTAGGGGGGTGAAGCCCCTCACTTTATGTATTATTTCAATTTTTTTTTTTGGAACAGCGATTTTTCCCTTGGAAATAAATCCCTGTTCTGAGCTTTCGAGATTGTAAACTTTCACTTACATGGGGTTGATTATTCATCGTTCACTTTTTTAAGCATTCAATGATATAATATAGACCCCAGCCACACAGATTCCATGGTAAACCAATACACAGTGTAGATAACATGTCCTATGGGGTTCATGTCACAACCGTACATGTGTAGTCTGTCTCCTAAATGCTTTGGAGGGTTTAAAAGCCGCACTTGCACTTGTTTCCCACCTTTTTGTAACTAGCCTAGTCCAGATACAGAGTTGCTGTATCCAGGACTGTTGGTAAGTGTCTGAGCCCTGGAAGCCTTTCTGTGTTGGAGGAAAGCCTTTTAGCTAAGTACTAGGTAGCCTGTCTACCAAAAGAGGAGTGGTTCTAGGCCCAGAAATTGCAGTTTATTGACCATTTGGACAATTTGTCCATATCTTTCAACTTTCTGGTTTAAAAGACCACATCTGCACTTGTTTCCCATCTTTCCTGTAACTAACCTACTGGGAAGCACTAGAAAGCCTTAAACTGATACAAGCCTTCTCGTTTAGAAGAGAGACTCTGGAATGATTAAGTATCAGTTTTCTGTACTTTCTTGCTGTACTTAACTGTTTTCCACCTAAACGCTGATTTTCCACTGTTTATTGTGATTCAAAAGCTTGTTTTTTTTTCACATATTGTACTTATTTGACTGCCTGCACTTTTAAAAATTCATTTTTTGTTTAAATAATTTGTTTAACTGTAGTAGGCTACACACTAAAGTGCGATAGCCTTTTCTGAAAATTTGTAGTCATTTAAAGCTCTTTTAAGTGCATTTTTTTTACTCTTTTTGCCTTATCTAATCTTTAAAAAAATGTCTTGTTTCCCGCCTTTCTAAGCTAGTATAGTCCAGTTTTCGAGCTAGAGCTGAATTCAGGGCTGTGTTACAAGTTTCTGAGTTGTCCATACCTTACTTGGATTGAAGGAAGTTTCTCTGTTCACCTGTGAGAGAGAGGAGCTTTGAGCAGCCTATCTGTCTCTGGAGGAGTGGTTCCAGTCCAGAAGTTAGTAGCTTCTTGGCCATTTTGGGCTAATTTCTATCTCTTTCATTTCCCTGCTATAAAAACCACGTTTGCACGGTTTTGTGTGCTGGGCAGTGATGGTTAGCTAGGGTTAAATTATTCCCGGCTCCACTAAGTCTCCTGTTTAATTTTTCCCTTGAAACTAGTCTAACTCTCAACCTAAGCACTCAAAAAGTATCCTACAGCCCAGCACTTGCTCAGACCTAATAGCAAGCACTAATATACCCTGACACTTGATTGCCAAGCAGGGCAAGACTCTTCATTCACCCCTCACCAACCAAGTGACTAAGCAGCTCACCCTACTATTCAGGCATGACCAAAGGGCAATTTCAGGTGTACTCTCCAGTCTAGCTGGTGAATCTGGGTATCCTGAGGCAATGTTACAACTGCCTCATGTACACAGACAACCCTCTCCACCTACCACAAAACACTAACATATGTGAGAGATGCAATTATACAGCCAAACTGGAGGCTAAGCTGTCTCCACCCAAGACTGGAACAGACAGTCAAGAGGAGAAGGTTAACACTTGCACCACACCTCCAGCCACACATAGACCTACTAAACCAGCACTGGCAAAAAATACACATAAATACACAAAATCATATTCAGAGGCTCTAAATAAAAACCTGCAAAAGCATCAGAGACCTCCAAAGCAGACACCCAAACAACCTGCACCTCCTGTCACAAACCAGACAACACATAAAACACAAAATCAGTGTGCCGCACAATCACAACCCTTAAGGCAAAATAACATACCTAACACATTACTAATAGGTGACTCTATAGTCAGGCACACTGATGTCCCACTCACTAGGCTGAACAAGTAGAAGGTTACTGTTAGCTGCCTGTCGGGAGCCAGAATCCGCCACATAACACAAGCACTCAGGTCACTCCAGAACAAGTACAAATATGACTCTGTCATTGTGCATGTTGGTGTGAATGACCTGAGACATACCTCCCTGGACTACATGAAAAGAGACATGGAGGAGCTCTCTGATCATGTAGCCTAGGCTGGTATGACTCTGACTCTGATTAGCATCTTGCCCGCACCAAGAATGATACCTCATTGATCAATTTCAACACTTGGCTAAGCTTCTGGTGTCATTCAAAAGGGATCCAGTGTCTGTCAGTTGGGACGACATGCTCGACAAGCTGCGTTGCTTCACAAGAGACGGCTTGCACCTGTCACCCCAAGGCTTTCAAATACTGGTCAAAGCTCTTGCTGCCCCCATAGTGCCTCTTTTAGACAAGGCTCAAAATTCAAACCCAACTCCGTGAACAGCGCAATTAACAAAAAACTGAGGGTTATGCTACTCAATGCCAGGAGTTTAAATCTCAAAATGCACGCACTCGAAGCACTCCTCACTATGGAGAACGTCCACATCTGTACAGTAACTGAAACCTGGTTCAAGGCTCCAGAGAGCACCCCAGCACTACTGGGCTACAACTCGTACCGCATATTTTGACCACAGGACACAGACCGAAACACAAAAGGAGGGGGTGTATCCATATTTATCAAGGATACCTACACCTCCAGGTTAGTGGCACAGCATGATACCTCTGAGATCATCCATGTGCAACTAACATCAGACAAATCTGCAATGCAAATTGTGGCCTGCTACAGATCACCCTCCATGACCCAGGACCACCACTCCCCCTTTCTGGAGACACTGGAAAACGTGAAGGTCCTACTGAACACCCTGATATTGGGTGATTTCAATTACCCTACCATTAACTGGGAAAACTACTCAAGTACAAACTCCCAGACCCAGCGCTTCCTGGAATTCATCAACTCAAATGCCCTGGATCAGCTGGTAAACTCCCCTACCAGAGGTGAAAAACATATTGGACCTGGTCATCACAAACATAGGTGACAGGTGTTCCAAACCGGAGGTCAACCCGTCACTGGTTAGATCAGACCATAAACTAATCACTCTGGATGTCCACATCCCACCACCACACCCAACTAAGGAAACCACAGTAAAAAACTTTTCTAAAGCAAACTTCACCATACTTAAGACAGAGGCGTTAAGTTTCACAGCCCCCACGCTAAAGGATCACACTGCCCAAGGTGCAGAAACCTTTACAAATGCACTCTATGAGCACCTACAAAGATGCATGGATCATGCCATTCCTCGCAAAACCAAGACCCACTCCTCTAAGAGAAGGCTGGTCTGCAAGGCTATGGAGCGCATCATCATGGAACTCATTAACAAAGACATTGGGAACCTCCAAACACTTGACCTGACCCAGTTCGGCTTTGTTGAGGGCAGATCATACCTACTAAACCTGGTTGACTTCTTTGAGACAGTCACCAAAGCCATAGATGAGGGAAAGGTTGCTCACATAGCCTACCTTGACCTAGACAAGGCTTTCGACACCATTCTCCACTCAGGTATTACAGAAAAACTCACCAGCCTGAACATGAACCCCTATGTCATGGGATGGGCTGCCAAATGGCTTACAGACAGAACTCACACGGTAAAAATAGTGGGCTCCAGGTCCGACTCTAAACCAGTCACAAGTGGTGTCCTGCAAGGCTCGATCCTGGTACCCCTACTGTACGACATATACTTCTAAGAAATACAGGCAAACACAGGAGGACTATGGCTAACTAAGTTCGCTGATGACTGCAAACTGGGAACCATAATTGACACTCCGACTGACACGGACATCCTCCAAAAGGGCCTTACTGAGATGGACACCTCATGTCAAAGTCATAGCCTCAAGCTAAATGCCAAAAAATGCATAGTCATCCTGTTTGGGAAAAACAAAACATCCACGAATTACCACATAGGTGTCAGCCCCCTTAGTACAGAAGAGGTAATAAGAGATGTGGGGACCCAGGTAGATAGTAATCTCTCCTTTGACAATCATATTGCCAAAGTAGTTAGGAAATCCTTCTATGTCGCCCATCTAATTACTAAAGGGTTTGCATCTAGAAATAAAGAGGTTATAGTGCCCCTCTACGTGTCACTCATCAGACCCATCATAGAGTACAATGCCCCATTTGGGATGTACCTCACAAGACACTTCCAACAGCTGGAGAGACCACAAAAGTACCTCACCAAGAGGATTACTGGCCTCAAACATATGTTCTATGCAGCCCGACTGAAAAAACTCCAGCTGTACTTAGTGGCATATCGCTTACTCAGAGGTGATCTCTGCCTGACTTACAAAGCCATGCCCAACTCAGAATTAATGGACATGAACCACCTAAAGAAATCCAAGTCACTGCGAGCCACAAGCTCTAGTGAGCTAAACATCACCACAACAATAAATAGAACATGCTGGCGGGATAGATTCCTGTCAAGAGACTCCCCATGCTTTGGAACAAAATTCCAAACTACATTAGGCAGAGCCCTTACTAACACTCTTCAAGAGAAACCTTGACAAGTGGATGGGTAACAGAAAATACACCCCTGGGATCACTTCATTGGCTCTGCTTGACAGAGGGTCAGTTAATTAATCAATGGGGCAGCAAAAGCCAACACACTCTGGCTAGGCTTATAAATGCCCTCGGGCAGTTAGCCTAGTACCTACCTATGAACCTATGAACCTATGTGTATGGCTCCATACAGAGAGGTGTCAGATCCCACTGTGTACCTCCAGTGTATCCATAACAGGACTAACACATATCACCTGTTATGCACATCTACAATATCACTGTGGTATACATAGTACATGCTGGAGAGACAGGTATGTAACACAGACAGTATGCCCTACATGAAACAGGCCCCCACATGCATGTGAAGCCCACATCTGCTGTGACACAGCATGTGCAGGTTACAAAATGGGATGCAGAACATGACAATCATAACCGGTGTCTGGCAACTGTCTGTAGTGGAAACAGGATATTTGTTGATCGGTCATCTCCATCACCACAGCTTGTAGATATGTGAGTTCCCAAAACTTTGGTGGCACTCATCAAGGGTAGCAGACTTATTCACAGATAAGGATGCAGGAGTACATTAAATGCTGCCATTGTCCTTGTTAGCCTGTTATACACATATGGACCTATGGAGCCATGCACTTATAGTGCTGTATCTTGCTGAAGACATTTTTCTGCTGTGTTGACATGCCAACCTGTACTGCTTTATTGTGCTGTTTATCCATAGGTTATCCCAGCAGACTCCTGAAACATAAACAGGTCCATGACACATCTGTCATTGTGTAACTATATAGCCATTACATCATACAACATAAGGTATACAAAAGTATGTGGTATATTTGTGACAAATGCCAGGATACAGTATCTGTCATTGACCACTACAAGCAGCATGGCAAAACAACACTGCATTACACAAGTACATGTTAACTAATATAGTCACCCTGTGCGCCAGACACATAGCTTCATTGCCCCTGCATCGATGGCAAGGATGACAGGGATGTGGCACAGATATCATCACTTGCACAGGGTGTTGTGTGGGGGTGCATGAGGCTTAGGCTGGCCCAAATGGTTGACAACATATGTGTGTCAAGAATAAAGCTGGTAAGATGGAACATGGAAAGGTGCCATGTGTGCCTGTAGGTGACCTGCATTTGTCAGTGGTGTGTGAGTGTGTGCATGTGCACAGTCAAGCTCAGTGCTAGCCATACATGTGTGTGTGTTGGACAGCTTTGGACCATACATGGTAGAGTTGACAGTTCACTGTCTCTGGCCCCAAACACAGGAAAAGGGTCTGCCAGCAGTGGCACTGGTACCTCCATGCCCAAGGTCAGAATCGGTGCTAGTACCTGATGGTGACTGCTGTCTGTTGGGACCGTGTCCACCATGGGAATGCCCAGGACCACAAGCCCATGTCCTGCCACATTGTGGAGTGGACAGCACACTCCCCTCTGTAGCGCTGGATGTACTGCCACCACAGGAGCATGACTATGCATGACCACATGGACGCTCAGCAGATGGGGTTGCTGACCTACATCCATGAGTGTGACACTCAACTCCAACCATATATTCCAGCACAGACAATGTGCGGTTCAAGACAGACACTGTCTCAGCCCACCTTTTGTCCAGTGCATCAGTGAACTGATCTAGGGTGTCCCCAGTGTGGTGGAGGCAGTCATGAATGTCAGACTGTGCTGCATCCATAACCCTAAACATACATCTTGTGTGCCATTCAGAATGTGTCTGTGCCTCCATGACAGCAAAAAACATGCACTGAGTGACCCAGTGATGTCATATCTGCAACAGGTGGTGGACAGACAGCAGGCCTTCTACAAGCACCCCTGTCAATCCACCTGTGTGGGACCTCACCAGCTCTCTGGCTATAGCCATTGCCTACACTCACTGAAGCCATAGTTGCCACACTTTCTTGTTCAATGTCCCCACCCTCTGAGTTTCCAATATCTGTGGCCTCCAGGGAACTGGGTATGTGTGGGCATACAGACTGTGTGTGGTGACAATGAAGGCAGAAGAGGGATATCTACCTCAGGACAGATTCAGCCCCTGACACCCTACCTGTGCCTCACTGTGGCCACCATCATCATCAGAGTTCAGAGACACTGACATCAGGTTGTGTAGGGGACAGACCCCAACCCCTTAGTCACATGTGATAAGAAAGAAAAAAAGTGATATATGAATACCTGTGCTATTGTGTAAGAAAAATCCACCAGTACTCATAATACCAAAGACCCACAACTAGATTAGCAGAAAAACATTTTTCTTCTCCACTTTTGTCCAAAAAAGACATCCTCAGAACAAAACACACACATTCAACTCAAGACCTTTATAACAATCACTTCAAATAAATCAAGTAAAAGTTGACCAGTAAAATTTACCTTTTAATTAATCAATATGAAACTACAATTGATAAAACAACACATAAAAACCCAGTTCACCTATCTTAACAAATATATTAAAATAAACGTTTCACTGCCTAATTTATTTAACTTTCAACCTTTTATTTTTTAAAAGGCATTTTAGAGTAATTTCTTCATTTAAACCAGGAAGCTTATCTGCTGTTAACTGTCACTGCCAAAATGTTTCATTTTGTTCAACTAAATTCTTGTGATTACCCCTCTAAGATCCTAAGGTATCTGTTCCAGAATGGAAAATAAAACATTGTACTCTGTTTACACATGAAATTATGTTTAAATAGGGCATTATTCTGGCTCTTAACTTTAATAGAATATAAATATTCCTTAACAAAACAGTGTCATGCTTACCAGGAGCAGGGCCATGGCCTTGGCCAATATCTGATGGACCTGTGAAAGTTGAGGGTGAGGTAATGTCAGTACCAAAGCATGTTGCAGCACAACAAGGTAATACATCCATATATCTCACATTTACTGTACCTACTGTGTTACTTGTTGTATTGGTCACATTCTGAGTATGAAAGTACAACTGAGGTTAACCCCCCCCCAATAAGAAAGATCTAACACCTGCAAAAAAGTATGTACAGCCTAATACATTGACTGCTACAGTATTACAGTGCTGCTTACAGTAATCCTACCTGCACACTCCTCTGCTATGCAAACTGTGGCACCCACTTCCACAATGTTGGGTGTGATGGATGTCTGGGAGCTGTTGTGTGTGCCTAGGTATGCCAGGAATTCCTCAGTGGCCGAGAGTGGTTGTTCCACTGCAGGTCCTCCACCAGTGATGGCATGATCCCTGTCTACATCTGCTGCCCTTCATCGTACAGCATTGATCATGTCCACTGTGTGGTGTCAAACCTGCTCATATGTCCTTCCCTGATGGCCCATGCCATTCACATCATGGACAAGGTCTGCCCACAATGCAGCCCACTGTTCCCTGTTTTGCCTTTCTTTGGACAGTAGGATGTGATGATGTTGCCTTAGTCCTTCCAGTATAATTTCATTTTCCACAGCAGAGAAGGATGCAAGGCATTTAGGGTACATGATTCCTGAAAGACAACAAAAGGGGAACACATTACAGGATCACATACGTGGAAGTACACTATGTAGAGCTACAGCAAGGACAAAATGATAGATACTGCTGTATGATCATACACCCAACACTTGAGTCTACTGTGGTGTATCCCCTATGGGCAACACCCCGATAATAATGTCATAAGAACAGTGCCACACAAATAGCAGTATGCTATTACAACCACTACAAAGGAACAGTCCAACAAAACCAGTGTGCCACAATGACAAATGACAATGCACACTTGATGTATTGTACATCCTGTGTAGGTGTAAGACAGCAGGAGATCAATGACATGTCATTAACACAGGTATAAGACAGGCTTAACTCATTCCCTCCAGTGCAGCTCTTTTGAGTGTGTACCTTTAAATTCCAATGGGTGTGGCTTGAACCTTTAAAAAAATGAAGTTATCACCTTAGAGTTCTAACAAATACTCATTGACAGAGGTAAAATGTCAATACAATTGTTTTCCATCATGTATAATTCCAGATAACATATTCTGATACCTTGTATGTAGCATAGTTTTGGAATTATTAATGTAAATATGAACAAGCAATATTTGACGCCTAGAGGAGCAGTAGGAGTTAACTGCAGAAACGTCTGCGGGCGCACTCATCTATAATGCTGTAATCCCTATTCCCCATAAGTCTATTCACCCATCTGCATCATGTTTTGCACAAAATCAGTTACGTACCTGATGGAGTGCAGTACTCCTCTATTGATATATGGTAAAAGTAAAGTCTTCACAAAGGCATGCTCTATGTGAGGAAAGTCTCATAAAGAATGGTTCCCCATAGCCAGCTGCTTGCCTTTTAAATATACTTCTCATCAGCAGGTGATTGCATCTAAACCAATCTGTGTGTCTGAAATGTCAATTGCAGCCAACACAGCTCATTTGCACTATCATCAGCCAATGACATGCAACCACTGTACAATATATAAGGCCTTCATTTAGATTAGAGCCCCTTTCTGATATGTTGTGCTGGACATTACTGGGGTGAGGAGACTACATTGTTGCAGAGGGTAGGTCTGTAGCAGAAACTTTAAGATAGAGATGTGTGTGCAACAGGCTGCAGCTGCTGCTGCAGGTAATAGACAATGGCAGAGAGTATGAACACTTTGGAGGACAAAAGCTGTAGGAGTACCTATGGGAGGTGTGTCAGCCATGTTGTAGAGGCAGAGCCAGAGTGAGGCTACCCTTTCCACTCCAGTTAAGGCATGTGTTTAAGTTAAGTATGGTAGACACTGGTATCACTAACAGAGTACTAGGCAACATGTTTGGTGTGTCCTTGAGTAAGATGGGGTATAAATATAGGAATATGTCCACTATTTGGGCAACTGCCAGGCCACGTGTTACAGTCTGGTAGTAATTTGAAGCATGTATGAGGGCAGGTCTTGTTACAAGCAGGGACGTACAATATGTATGTTAGCTGTGCAGCTGTGATAATCTGCACAGTGACTTTGGAAGGATTGTGTGGTGCACTCAGACATTAGTGGCCCTCATTTGCAGTACCTGCATTGACATTTTCTGTGAATACATATTAATGCATGATGTGACACTTTATACATATAGTTTTGCTATAGGGATATGTGAAGTGTGTTCCTACCTGCAGACCTGTGACTTCCATCAGTGAAAAGCAGACATGTCATTTGAAATGTATTGTGTGGATAAAGAGTGCATCACTCAGTCATTAATTGCTGCCTTCACAATAATGTACTTTCACTTCTACACACCACTGGATTTGAACCCAGGACTGTGTGTGGCAAAATGTATGGTTTGCAAGACAATTAACAGACTGAGCTACTGAGTCACTGCTACATCAGGTGCATTTGCAAGATATATATGCACACATACAGGCTGTGACATACATTTTCTACATCCATCAGTATCTCCATGGCTTTATATGGATGTATGTGTGCACCAGGGTCCCAGCTGAACATGTATTTTGCCATTAATGCCTTGGTGTCTTTCTACATGTTGCTGCTGAAGGGCACATTTATCTGCTATCACAGGCCTCAATTACATCCATTATTATGTCTTTGGCTTTCTAGTGGCGTACTATTGCACCAGAGTCCAAGTTACACTCCCGTTTTTTAAAATTACTTTTTACTCAAGTTTGCATGATACAGCGTGGTGCTTAGCTTTACTAAAACATGCTTAATGAGTGTAACTGGCAATGACTATGTTTTGTTTAAACCACCTGCTTTAATTAAGAGTCGTGTGGCCTGGCAGGTTAATGCAGTGGTCTGCTGGTGTGATGGTCTCGGGTACGAAACATGAGACAAGTGTTTATTTTGTAAGTGTGTATTACGAGTTTTAAAACACATATAGTAAATATAGCTCTATTTAGCTGAGCTTAGAAAAGCTGTGTGACATGGCTCGCAGCACAGCATTGCGCTAAAAATATAAATAAAAGAAAAAAAGGAGAGATAGGAAAGTGGTGAAAAGGGGTGCAAGCGGGGCAAAAACATAGTGAAAGGCAGGTAGGGATGTGCAGGAAGGGTGTAGGAAAGAACCATAGCTATCCATTTCTTGTACAGAAACAACTGTGCACTTTGACATGATTTGTACATGACTTTGAACTCTCAATCTCAGAGGGAGGGGTGAGGACAACATAACTGCATTGTCAGACCAATTGGGCAAAATTATGTGTTGCCAGTGGACATGTGTGCGAAATGGAGAGCTACGTATGGGATGAAATTTTTTTTTTGGGACAGGTGCCCGTTTTTCTTTTGGGTTGAGGTGAAAGTGGAATGTTGAAGAAGAGACATAGGTACATGTGGGGGAGGTAAGTTGGGTAGGTGAGGATGCATTTGCACACAGACAAGACAGACAAGACAGCAGACAGGGCTGGTGTTGTGGAATCCAAGTCCAATGTGTATCCAGATGACAGCACTGTGACTCACATCCCCACCCATGGGACTGTTGGCACTGCTCCTTCACTGACCCGGGGTGGCAGTGCTGGAGGCTGGGCACCAGGATGAGGCTTACACACCAGGTCAGCCAGCATACCTTCAATCTGGCGCAGGTGCTGGTCAAACCCATGGTAGACTATCTATGCACCAAGACTGGCAGCTCAACCTGGGCGACAACTCCCCCTCCACCATCAATCTCAGAGGGGAGCCCATCCCTGTCCCATGGGGTGGTACTACCCAAGACTTCAGGTAGTGCAGGGGCATCAGAGGGGGCACCACTGGTCTGGGACCTTTACCAGCACTGCCTGCCATATCATCAGTTGAGCAGACTCCAAAGACTGTTGCTGAATTCCCACCTATTGCACCTAATATACACTGTTTCCCTGCCCTTACACATCATTGAGCAACATTCAAAAAGGCTCTGCATCACTAAGCAGCTAGCTAACCAGTTAAGCAAAGCTAAGCAGTGCAGTATGAAAATTTGCACAACCAGGGTTTTAGCTAAGCTTAGCTCAGCGCAAACAGAAGTAGCTGTTAGCATGTTTAAGCAGTATTCAGCACAGCAGTGCCAAATTTCACAAATTTGTTTTTAAAATTAAACATATATAACAAATTAAATTACAGACACCTTATCACTGCTACGGACTCGAACCCAGGACCTACTAACTATTGGGCTGCATCTCTACTCATTTAGCTACTTGGACATTGAAAACTAGCATACCTTCACATATACTACTGGGCTGCCTGTTAGCATTGCTGCTAAGCACCACAGCATGCTGTGCAAATGCGCTTAAATAGACACAGACATAGATAATTAATTACACCCGGTTTCTATTTTTAGATGTCTAGCAAAAGTCAGCTATGTATGTATGAGTTCTGCTCAGCTTTGTGGTGCTTCACACCATGCAAACAGGTATTTAAAAAAAACAAAAAAATTAAAATAAGAAAAACATGTAATTATGATAATTAATGAGATCCAGTTTCTATTTTTAAATATCTGACAGGTGTCAGCTGTCTATATGGGAGCACAGCTTGACATTGCTGCATTCTGTGCTGCACAAACATACAAATAAGGGAAACACATTTAAAATAAAATATTACACATTTGAACCAATTCACAGCATTTCAACAGTAGCAGGGAGCAGTACAGGGAGCTTCACCCTGTATGCATCCACAAACACTGATAGCCTTTACACTTCTCCCTACACCGATTCAATATCCCTGTTCTTATGCCCTCCCTCAGCAGCACGCCATCATTAATATGCATGGCGCACTGCCAAGGGGGATCATGGCCATGTACCAGGATACATTCCATGTAGGCTCTACACAGTGCCTTTTCAGATTTTATTAAATCCTGGGGATAGTGTAAATTGTCCTGGATTTAGAAAATGTCATTTTTCAGTTGTGGAGCAAATTCAGAATGTTAATTTTGTTGATAGGTGCAACAAACGATTGGAAGTAAGGGAAATGAAATGGCAGGTAGTTTTGAGAGCCTATAAGATATTCATGTTTCTTACAAATTTTGGAATTTTGACATATGTGCTTCAAGATACTAAGGTACAGCCCACTGACTGTTATCTGTCAAACACTGACAATGAGATTCTCTGTCCTGCAAATGTTGTAAAATTTTTTAGCCTGAAACTTATATTTTATTTTTTATTTGTAAACTGTGGTAGAGCACTGATCTAAATGGACCATTTGTAGTATCAGTCCAGAAAGTTACAAAGATATAAACAGAAATTACATAGATAAAACAGAGAGTAGATTGACAAAACAGAGATTAGATGCTGAGAAAAAGTCATATGTTTAAAGGTTCAGTTATGTGGACAGATACACTGAGTAAACTAATGCATTCTGGTAGATGCATATCACTCTCTTATGACCATCTGGCATTTGATGTGGGTGCACTTTGCAGTGCCCACCATAGATATAGTACTAGCAGTGCAACTGGCACCATTCAAGGGCCATAAGGGAGCGGCATGATTTGTTCCTTGACAAGCTGCAGAATCACGTCTCTCAATGTGGAAGGAGGTGACCTTAAAGTCTGGGAAACACCAATTGTGTCCCTTGTGGACTTCCAGAGCTTTCATGTGGCTAACCTCTGTTTCATATTTGGAAGATTAAGGTTATACTCTGTAAATGAACTGCTTCCTGTAGTTAAGGGTACAGGGTTTGATCCCTTCCATCTCCATTTGCCCCATTCATTTTTTTTTCAGTTTTGTGTTTTGGTTCACAGACGTCTGTGACCATTATTGTTATATTTAAATCTCTGTGTCTCTGGATATCTATCAATCTATCTATCTATGTATCTTTAGCTAGCTAGCAGCTCTTAGATCACAGAGATTTGGACAAAAAAAAAAGAAATAAGGAAAAAATTACACGTCACCTTCTCCCCCTTCTCTGAGTCAACCTGCTATCACACAGTGCAGGCAATAGTTCAGTGATGATGCTTTGAGCATCAGCCAAATGGCTCCCTTTATAACCTTAGTTTGGTACTAATCTTACATTAGAATATCTAAGCATGGATGCTTTTTTCATTGATCCGTAGTGCAGTCTGTCCTTGTTAGGTGATATTTTGTAATCTGTGGTTTGTAACATGATTTGCTTGGTTTTGCTGTGAAAAAGCACCTGCACTATACTTTAAATAAAAAAAAATGAATAAAATAATTTTCTGTCATTTGAGTTTCATTTTTCTAAATGGGAACTATTTAAAATCCTTGCACTCATTAATGATAAAGAGCCTTATGTAAACTAATTCATGTGATGCCTGAAAATACAGAAGAGCTCACAGATTATCTGCCAGTACTACAGTCATATCCACCCATCCTGAAAAGCTGTTATGCCGACACTGTTTATTTTGTTTCTGAAATCTGAAGTTGTGATTTTGGTCACGTGTAGTTATTTAAGTCAGATTTTTCTAGTTTACATGATGCATTATGCCTTCTTCAAACTTTGTTAGAACACTCATTATACAATAATGGCTCATTGCCATTCAGAAACGTGCACACCGATTGGACAGCCCTACCAGCATACCAGTTGTAAATTGAGCATATATCAATAGAAAACAGTCCAGACGCTGAAGTATCATTGAGTGACGAGAGTTTTCTATCAGAATATGCACTGGAGGGCAGAGAAAAATAGAAGCAAAATCAGGTATGTTCTGCAAAGCTAAAGAAATAGAACTGTACCTGATTTTCCTTGTATTTCTACACTGTCCCTCCTTACATATCGACAGACTCTCACACCTCCCTACTGTCCCAATCATCACAAAATGTCCAGATTTTTTGACTCATAGTTTTGGTCTTTTCCTCATTAAAAAAACAGTATTAAATATTTGACTTAAAACTTGACTTAAATATTGACTTAAATAGTAAATAGTATTCTGACAAGCCACTGGGGATGAAAGTCAATAAATAATGGTAGATGACTGAGGAATAGGCTTCATATCTTTCAGTAAATGCATGCTAACACAAAACCTCTCATTTCTATAACTTTCTAAGTTTATAAGAGCAATATAACCTATCCCTATTTTTGGACCTTTGCCTCTCTCCCATTGTGCAGGGCTTTATCCAGTTTCTTGCACTATGACTAGCAGTAAAAAAAAAAAAAAAATCAGCAACAGAGATTCTCTTTTCTCCATTGCTTCTCTTGAACAGCGCTGATATACTGTGCAAGTGTGGAAACGTAGGTCTCATATGCACACCCAGTACATCAGAAAAGGCAGAGCAATGTGGAAGAACACTACAGTGCCATCATACAAAGACATTATTTAAGAAAGGTAAGCAATTTCTTTCTCAAATAATGTAATTGTATAATAGCAATAACCCACTTCTGAGTGTGGGTAATAATGCTGGATTTACCCGCACCCAGTCATGGTTTATTGCTTAATTATTGAACATAAACTTCTGTGTCAGGCTATTAGCCACATTAGTAATGTCATAGACTCATAGTTTATATCTGCAATCAAATAACAAACTTATCATTTTTGTGGGGAAAAAATACTAAAATACTTTAAGGACTAAAGAAGAACAACATGTCATTAACTTTTAGCATCTCAAAGTAATCCTTTAAAGGTGTATAAACAGCAAAAAAAAAGCAAATATAAAAAATAACTATTAAAAGAACTAATATATTCAGATGCATAATCAAATAATCAAGTAGAAAAAGAGCAAATATAAAAAAGAACAACCATTAAAAAGGATTAATATATTCAGAGACATAATCAAATAATCAAGTAATTAAGTTCAAATTGCACAATGTGGCAATTCATTCTTCAACATTACATTGTAAATTAAGAGCAAGAGGAGATAAATTGCCATATTAAAGAATAGAACATTTCATTTTGTTTAAAATGTAACATCTTCTTGAGTGTCTTTCCACCTCCAGCAGACAAACATATTTATTCTAACACTGTAGCTTTTACACAAAAAATGAGTTGTTTACAACTTTTCTTTATAAAGTGACAAGCAGCTAATGGGTCTATGTCAATTATTCGAACGCTTAAAATGTCTAATGTTATATGGTCAAGACCATATGTTCGACATTTCAAGTGTTCGAAGATTGACTTTTAATGGTGCCATATGGTGCAGAATGGGAGAATTTCCCTTTTCTGCACTGAAGTGCGCTCTCGGAGTTGGTATATTTAAGTAGGGGGGTGTGGGGGGCTTGCCCCCCTGCTCGCACTGTTAAGGTGTGTTTTTTTCTTTTTTTTTCCTTTTTTTTATTTATTGTATATTCGTACTTCCAAATGTTGACCATATGGTCTTGACCATATGGTGTTCGACATTTTGGATGTTCGAATATATAACATAGACCTGCAGCTAATCCTGTCCAGATTCCCACGTATAATGTTGGTTAGTCTAATTTATATAAAACAGACTCCAGTGACATAATAGAACATAAATAACACCATAAGGCTGCATAAAAAGAGGACCCACTGATCTATGAAAAAGAAGAGACAATATAGTGATAAACAGAACAATCATCTTCCAACAAGACAGGAATTCGTAGGCAATTATTTAAGAAACTGTCAACTCTGAACTGATGAACCTATGCATTGAAAAACTGCCTCTTTCTTCCTCTGTTGACATAAAAAGCAAACTGTCTGTGACCTCTATTATACCTTCCAGAGGTAGAAGAGGAGAGAGAGGCATCTGAATCATGGGCTAAATTGAGCTGGTGGTCTTCCTGGCATATTAGATTTAGAAATTGTACTTAAAGTTGCATTGGAGCTGAAGGTATCCTGATACAGATGTACTTTTTATGTGTCTCTCTCCTACTTTTCTGTCACATAAATATCACTTATTTTGCACACTTAGCAGTGTCCCCTTCTAGATTATCTTTTGTTTTATGTAACAAGAACTCATCTTCCAAAATCTTATATCTTCTAACATCCCTGCGGGCAGCTAGCCTAGTATTTACCCTGATTTATTATTATTTATTTATAACTCACTAGCTGGCAATCTGGCCCTTAGAGAAGCATGCAGTGTTTTATCCCCAATGCAAAGGGATTCTTCTTTATTGTGCCATATTATACAGGAATTGTACTCATTCTAGAGCACAATAACAGGCAGTAGAAACCCGCCTCTGTGTAAAGCACTTATCAATAGGGTCATTTAAGTTATATATTAAATGAACCACAAAGAAACGTACAAGTTTGCAACCTTCTAAAGAAATGTCCACATCTATATATTTCTAAAGTAACAGAATGTTAAAATGCATCTTAGCTTTTTGAGTAGGGAATGTTTTAAATGAGGCAAACAATCCTTTTGATTCATTGTTAAATTAGCACCCTTAGTCACTAATGAAACAAATAATTCTACAGTATGTTGATTTCTTGGGGCTGTACAATTATCCTTTAATTAAGCTTCATGATTTTCATGCACATCATTCTTCACAGTGAATTCTTCCGTACTTCACACTGAACTAGGCATAAAATCATTACAAAGATCACATGGAGTGAAGTTGCTTGAAGCCATGGGAAGAAATAGAAAAAAATAATAACGTGTTGTAATAATTGAACAAAAAATGACATAGGCTTCAAGTAGCCGCACTTTGTTATAAATTGGTGTCTCGTTGTGAGCCTTCAAGGGAGTATAAACAGCAAATATAAGAGCAAATGTAAAATAGTAATTATTAAAAAAAAATATTAGCACGATTATTTCATAGAAGCTTCTTTTGCTGGCTATGGGGCACATTAAGAAGGCACTGCACTTATTAATATGCCATCATGCAGTACATTTATATGACACCTTTACTGCAGCACCATATAGCTTCTGGACATTATAATATACTACTCAGATTCTAAATGTCCTATCTTTAACATGATTTAGCAAAATTAGATACTACCTCCATATCCATTGAAATGGTTTATAAAACATTGAGTGAAAGCAGTGTTTATATATACATATTCAGAATCAAACCATATTAAAGGCTTTGTTGATGCTGTTGCCAGACAAAGCCTTTTGATGCTGGAGTTGACATTGCTTACTCACATTAATGCTGAACTGCATTAAATGGCATTTTCAAATCTTTGATGCTGCAAGTCAGCCTTTAAAAGCTGCTAAATCTATCGTGCAGTTCTGAAATGTTACATTGTACTCTGACAAGTAAAAACTCTTGTAACTAATTTAAAAGTCCAGCCATCTGTGTGCAGTGATAATTATCTGTGCTGTAAAACATATAAATACACAACACAAAGTCACTGTTTTTGTACTTGATGCCTGTGAATTTAAAAGAAAACAATATGCATGAAGTTTGGTCTGTTGTGATTTATAGCAAATTACTTCAATGCAGGCAGAAAACAAGTAATGCTTTTTCCTTGAAAGCACTACACAGAATCACAAGCAGTCATACAATTAAGTTTAATGTGACCATTTTGCAGTTAATTATATTGTTTAAGCAGTCTGAAAATGAGAGTGTAACAGACACAGCTCAGAAAAAAGGGAGGAATTGGATGAGCATCTTGTAAAGGAACGACTATGATGTAAATTTAGTCTTGAAAAAGTATCCAGGAGGCTGGCTATAACACTTCAAATGCAGTCTCAGTTCTCTATTCCAAATTCAAAAATACATCAGCAAAAGCAAAGACAGGAACAGCTCCACTTCAGTAAAATCAGCACTGCTTTATTCAGACAACACAAGCGCTTTCACTACTGCTGTGTTGTCTGAATAAAGCAGTGCTGATTTTACTGAAGTGGAGCTGTTCCTGTCTTTGCTTTTGCTGATGTATTTTTGAACTTGGAATTGAGAACTGAGACTGCATTTGAAGTGTTATAGCCAGCCTCCTGGATACTTTTTCAAGACTTTGTGTTTTCTACTACAATCTGTGGAGGTAATCTGTGTTCTTGGGGAATTTTTTGTCTGTTGTATGATGTAAATTTAATTGATATGTTTGTCTGGGCTGAAGTCCTGAAAGTGTTAGGTCAGCAGGCATTTAAGAAAGCATAAGTTGAGCAGATAACATTGTTCTGATACTACCGTATATTTCTTGTTGAAATGCAAGTTCTTTTTTATTAATTGTTTTTGGTTTCTGCTATGGCTGTCTACCATCAGCCAGGTCTCAGACCCTGTCCTTGAGTCTCCATTCTGAATTTCCCCACTTCCCATTTCATTTGCTACTCAACAGACAATAGCCCTGGATGTAGGGAAACCTTAGTGTAACTGATGAGGAACTGAGCAGACAGGAGATCAGAGAATCCCAATATGGCATCATTCTGACCACTGAAGAGGCTTTTGTTGCTATAACCTACCTACTATGCTGCCATTTATGTATATACATTCCATTGGACTACAATCCTCAATCTTGACCAAAAACATCTAGTTCTTACTTGGAAACCCTGCCCCCAGCCCCCAGGATAAGTAAGCAAAAATTTTACTTAGCTTGCTTTCCACTCTCCCCAGGTAACTTCTCAGAGATTGAGGTTCAGTAATAAAACCTAAGTCATCTGGCTCTCAGCCAAAATTCCATTCTTCTTCATCACAAAGCCGAGAGAATATGTTTTGATTTATCTATACTCTACACCTTGTAGATACTATTGAAAATAATAAATACTCAGATATTATATGTCTTATCTGTACCACTGCAATCTGATGTCATCCCATTCAAAATGATCTTCTATGCCTTCTGCCCATTATGTGCCAGGTAGATTCAGGCTTCATTGCGGCTCTGCATCGGATTAAACAGGTGATGAAGTGAGACTAAATAAATGAATGATAACTTATGCTAGGTGTTATTTGTGTGCTGAAACTGGAATTCTATGACAGTCTACAGTATTTCAATAAGTGCAAAGTCTAGTCAGAGACTATTTGTGACATTTAATGATAGATTACATCTACAGTTTTCAAACAGAACATTCCACAAATATATTACTCGGACTCACTCTGACAGTGCCAAGTTTCTTTTAAATCATATTCAGATCTCATTTTGTCTTGCTTGATTCCAGCCAATAAAAAGAAAACTTTCATTCAAACAGAATACATGTAAAACAACATGGCTGACTTTACAGGAGGGTGAAATAAATCAGTAGATGTTATTGGCAAGCTGTCAGAATATCATAACTTTTTAAGTCAAACTTACCTACAAAGATTTGAAATTAAGTCTTAAATATACAGACCATTTTTAAAATTATCAATAGGTGGAGGAAGACAATTTGTTTGCTAACCAAATGCAAACATTATTGTGCAACACTCACACTTTGAAAAGCACAATGTCTATTATATGATATTGTATAACTCTGCAAGTTTCAGAAAGTTGAATTAGGAAATTTAAAAGCCAAATTTGGCTTTGACTGGTGTTGGGGATGACTTTTTGATTATCATTGTGAGTGTTTTTGCTTCTCATACCCAAAAATTAAGGGACCTTTACCACTTGCAACTCTCTAGACCAATAATTCTTACCTATGAGTTATCAGACCCACAAGGTAAGAAATCTTACTCAGTCACTTTAGATATTTGATCTTGCAATTGTATAATTAGGAATTTGGAGACCTACAGAGTAGTGCATTTTTCTCATTCATTCATTGCTCTAGTCATCTGTACTAATTTGTATGGCTGTCAAACACTTGGAAGTTTAAGCAAAACATTGCTGCCTTAAAAAAACAATTAACTGAATGTCAAAGTCTTATACTAAATAACAAAAGTTGCATGGTATCCCAGCGGCATGAATATCCAAAGCGACACATAAACCAGCATCCAAACACTGATAAGTCAAGTTGGAGGAGGTTTATTCCAATGCATGCAGGTAGAAAACAAACAACTGTTTTTACTCTCAAGATCTTCAATGAAAATAAGCTTCATATACTTTAAAATAATGTTTTTATACATTAATTAAATTAATTACTCTTTTAATGTAATATTTCTACTAGTTTGACTTCATGTGCAATATAGCATAAAAAAATTGATTCTGGAGTCCACTGCCCTCTGCATCACGGCTGTGTCATTAGGACAGGATTTGTGCTCATACATCAGTGTTATATATTAAACAGGATAGATGTCAAGTTGCAAATGAGGTTGTGATATCTTGGTGACACTTAGGACAGTTACGTGACTAGCCTACAGTACCAATATTTTCACGAGAATTTTGTGACAACTAGTGATACTTTTGGAAGCCTTACAAGGACTTATATCCTATGACTCTTAGAATCAATACATCAGTACTTCAAACATTAGTGGGCTATAAACCCACCATTTGTGCCCATTTCTCCTCTTTCATCTTCCTTCAATCATTCTCATGCAGAGTTAAAGGCCATTTTGTCATCTTTACCACTCTAACTCTTTTTTCTATCCTTCAGACCTTCTGGTTTGTAAAAAAAAAATGGTATATATTTTCTTTTTTTCACTGAAACCTTAACCATCATAGAAAGATGACAATGCAGGTATCTAGGTATCAGAGTTCTGTATCTTTTAATTTGGTCAGGCTAAACACAAGGTTGCAGTTCTTATTTGGTGCAAGTAAGGAAAGAACCTATAAGTATTTATTCAAACAAGATTGGAACTACAGGTGTAATCCTAGTTTATGTTCAGTGTAACACCACAATTTTCTCACAAGACCTTCAAGAGCCTTTGACAAAGGTCTGGATTCAGAGAATGTAGTGCTACTACTGTTTCACTGTGGGTCCTACATACATACATACATGCATATATACATAAATGCCTACAAATATTTTAAGCATGGGCATTAATGCCCTTCTAAGCTGCCAATACACCAACACAGTTGTTCCCATAATAAGTGTCCAGGCTGTTCTTAAAATATGTAAACTAGTGCTTGCTTTGATGCAGTTTGGTAGCCTGTACCATGCTTCAGCTGCTCTTTTACAGAATCAATTAATATACTTCTCATTCCTATAGAATCTTCTACATAGGTTGTCTGATGATTCTATACTACTTTTTGATAACCCCAAACATTCTCAGAAGTAGTTGTCTCTAAATGCCCTATATACCTTGTGACAGCATCTCTACCCTGGACAAGTAATCAAGGAGCCTCAATCCTCACCATTGACACTGGTGAGAGACAGCCACTAAAAACAGGAATGGATTTACAAAGTATTTTCAGATGTGGCTCTCTGCAGCAAGCACAGTTTCCCCCAAGAGCACACAGGAAACACTCCAGACCTGGGACTGGACTCTCTGTCTCTCCAGATCCCAAACAAGACTCACTTTGGAGCACTGAGTCCCAGCTCCAAGTAGGTGACACACCCATACCTGGATACTTGATTTTCACACACACACACACACACGCACACACACACACACACACACACACACACACACACACACACACACACACACACACACACATACACACACTCCTGGAAAAGGCTGGCACATATTTACTAGCTGTGCCCTCTCTGCCCAAGCTGCCACCAGTCAGTCACTCTAAGGCTCTTACAAGGATATTCAATTATACTGAGTAAAATCAATACTAATATAAATGGTAGAGTGCAACCAAAGCAGAAAGGCTTTTCAGAGTGGTCATAGTGTCACTAAAATAAGCACAAGAACTCTCAAGATGTTAAAAGTATTCTCTAAAAGACCGGCTACAATGAAAAGTATAAAAATATTTAATAATAAATACAATAGAAAACATGAGAATACCGAATATCTAAATACAATAAACACCAGAGTTTCAATCACAGGAGAAATAAAAATAACATATTTGGACAGATTCACACAGATGCAGAAAAACAATACTTAACTAATCTCACTGTATTCCCTGACTGTCTAAAGGATAACTGTTCCTTAGATAACTTAATTAATACAGCAAGGCAAGATAGGCTGCTGAGATGCTTACTTCCACAAGGCAAGTTGATGCGCTTCGAACTAACTGAACTGAACTAACTCAACTGTGATAACTGACATAGATCTTTATATCAGGTGCAAAGAAAACAAAACAAAACAAACTGCTGCAAGAGTTCCATCCTCTCAGTGCTGGTTATAGAATGACACCATATTTGATCAGCTGACTGTGGCAAAATGCACACTCGAAGCTTTGCTAAGATCTGTTTCAGTATCTGAAAGCTATAGAACAATTTCAAAAACTTCTACTCTTCCCTTCAGAATTCTTTGTTTAAACATATATATGTAATCAGTTATAATAACACTGTTGATACATCTTTAACACAAGCCTCTACTAATATCAATGTGAAAGTCAAATGATACAAAACTCCAGCTAACCATGCTGGCATATATTATGCATGCACTGCCCTATTTTCCCTGGCACAGACACCAATACATCACATCACATCTCTCCCCCCTTTGAAGACCCAAGCTAGTTTTTCAAGTGACCCTGGAAAAATGTTGCTAGAGAGAAATGGGCATATCTGGGAACACATTAACCTATACCCTGTCTTGACATTAAGTCTGCATTTGTATTGCTGACCCCACTATGGTGTTGTACTGTCATGTCATATACCTGCAACCTTAGGCTCTATCTTAATAACTTGGCATTTTATTGGCTGACTCTATATATATCCATGTTAAGGGACTGTGATCTGTAACCACTGTGAATTTCCTTCTATAAAGATAAGGCTAAAGTTTCTGCAGTGCCCATACTATGGTAGACATTCTTTTTCTACAGCTGCATAACAGTCCTCCCTGGGTTGGAGTCCATGACTGAGATATACAACTGGGTGCTCTTCTCCCACTTAGAAAACTTGGCTGAGTAAACCCCTCAACTCTTGGTTTGAAGCATCCACCTGCACAACTAAATTCTATGCTGAAATCTAGACTGGCTAACACAGGGGGTCCTCCCAAAGTCCCTTTAAGCTTTTGGAATTCCTGCTCACTGGCTGGAGTCCAGACTACCTTATCTGGCCTGTTTTTCCTTGTCAGGTCTGTGAGGGGAGCTGCTATTGTACTATAATTGGGATCAAACATTCTATAGTATCCCACTGTTTCCAGGAATTCCCTCACCTACTTTTTGGTAACAAGGGCAGGCCATGCCAGAATAGCTTCCACTTTGGCAGGGTCTGGTCTAATCTTACCACTCCCCACTCTATTTACCAGGTAGGAGACCTCTTCCATACCCACCTGAGACTCAGTGGGCTTAATGGCCAACCCTGCCCTTTGCAGTCTGCCCAGGACCTCCCTGACATGCTGAGGCTTCATTGTGATAACATAGTATAATGTGTGCCCATGTCTCCTGCCTAGCAGTTTTACCATGTAATTGACATTACTGACCTTCCTTACCACTTCAGAGGGTCCCTCCCAAGCTGCCTACAGCTTGTTGCATCTGACATGAATGAGCACCATAACTTGCTGTCCCACAGCATACTCTTGAGCTCGAGCATTCCTGTCATACCAGGCCTTTTTCTGCTGTTCGGCTCCAGGTTCTCTGTGGCCAAGCCCATGAGCTCCCTAAGGACTGCTCTAAGGTTTAGGATATATGCCACAACAGACTCCTTGTGGGATTCACACTCATCCTCCCACTCATCATGAATCAAATCTAAAGGCCCCCACACCCTATGCCCATACAGCAACTCAAAGGCTGAAAAACCTGTGGATTCCTGGGGTACTCCCTGCATTCAAACAGCAGATGGGGCAAATATTTCTCACTCTCTCCTAAAATGGTCTGCAAATGCCTGTAGCATGGTCTTTAGTGTAGAGTTTAACCTCTCCACAAGACCATTAGTCTGAGGGGATGGTAGGGGTGGTCTGTAGGTGCTTCACCCCACAATGCTTTTACAAACAAACCAGATGGTCTGATATGAAATCTGCCCTTCTGTGAGTTAGTATTTCTCTCGGGAAACCTACCCAGCTGAAAATTTCTAACAAAGCATTTGCCAACTTATCTGCCTCAGTGGAGGACAGTGCCACAATCTAAGGGTATATAGTAGCATAATCTACTACCACCAGAATATGCTTCTTTCCTGTGGAACCTTGGGTACTCAGAGGCCCCACAATATCCATAGCTATCCTCTGACATGGCTCTTCAATTACAGGCAAAGGCATCAACATAGCTTGGACCTTGTCTCCTACATTGCCTACCTTTTGGCACTGCTCACAGGTCCTGCAGTGAGCAGTTACATCCCTTGCAATCCCAGGTCAATAAAAGTTCTGCATAATGCATCTCATGTATGCTTTATGCCCATATGATCTGCAAAAAGAATGTCATGGGCTATGACTAGAAGTGTCAGATGGTAGGGTCTGGGCACTACCAACTGCTGTATTACCTCACACTCTAGACCTTCCTCAGTGGTCCACTCTCTATACAGTAGCCCTTTGTTCCAGTATACAGACTTCCCTTTTCTTGAGCATCAGGTGCCTCGGTTGGTGTCTTGGTCAACATTATACTATTTACATACTCTTTCAAATATATGAATAAAACTATCAAAATCATCCCCTTTTGCAAATTGTGGAAGAAATTTACTGATCTTTATTGCTTCTGGGGGTCTGGTTATCCCCTTCCGCATTACCTCCATGACATGATGAAGAGTCAACATCTCCCTGTTGTGCTGTTGCTGGTTCTCTTTTACTTCAGCCTCCAAATGCCTCAGTCTCTCTTTGAACTCCAAATGCCACAGTCTCTCTTCAGTATCCAAATGCTGCAGTCTCTCTTTGGTCTCCAAATACTACAGTCTCTCTTCAGTATCCAAACATTTGGTCTCCAGTTCAGGCTGACACTGCTTCTCCTTTTCTTCAGCCTCCAGTTCAACTCTCTTTCCAGTCTTCAAATGCTTGGCCTCCAGTTCAAGTCTCTTTAACTCCAGACAGATTTTTAAGTCCTTTGAGGAAAAGGTGAGCTCTCCTGTTTCTGAAGACTGCACATCTCCATCACCAGATTGGTTGTTCTCCTGGCCACTGATCTGCACTGCAGCTGGAATAAAAGCTGAAATAATTTCCTCTTTAGACTGGTTAACATGCACCAGTCCTTTGGCTTCACACACCTTAGCCAGCTGGTTCTTTGTCAGGTTACCATAATCCTCTGCTAACATCTTTGCCTGCTTTCTCTGACTAAACTAAACTACCAAAAATGAATAAAACTTTTGTGAAAATGAAACTCTGAATGTTTACCTTGTGGCTGTTGAGAGTACACACATCTTCAGTGACAACTGCCCACAAGCTACTGAAGTTCAATTAATTTCCCAACACTCTGCTACCAATATGTAACAGCCTCTCTACCCCAGGCCAGTAATCAAAGAGCCTCAATCCTCACTGCTGACACAGGTGGGAGATGGTCACTAAAAACAGGAATGGATTTACACAGTATTTTCAGATGCAGCTCTCTGCATCAAGCACAGTCTCCCCCAAGAGCACACAGGGAACACACTCCAGACCTGGGACTGGACTCTCTGTCTCTCCAGATCCTAAACAAGACTCACTTTGGAGCACTGTGTCCCAATTTCAAGTAGCTCTCACACACACACACACACACACACACACACACACACACACACACACACACACACACACACACACACAAACACACCTGGGAAAGGCTGTCACAGATTTACTAGCTGTGCCCCCTCTGCCCAGACCATAAGTTAACCACGCTGCCACCAGTCAGTCATGCTAAGGCTCTTACAAGGGTATCCAATTATACTGAGTAAAATCAATATTAATATAAATGTTAGAGTGTAACTAAAGCAGCAAGGCTTTTCAGAGTGGCCATGTTGTCACTAAAATAAGCACATGTACTCTCAAGATGTTAAAAGTATTCTCTAAAAAAGCCACAATGAAAGGTATAAAATATTTAGTAATAAATAATAAAACAGAAAACATGAGAACACTAAATATCTAAGTACAATAAACACCAGAGTTTCAATCACAGGAGAAATAAAAATAACACAGACAGATTCACACAGATGCAGAAAAACAATACTTAACTAATCTTACTGTATTTCCTGACTAAAGAATAACTGTTCCCTAGCTAACTTAATTAAGGCAGCAAAGCAAGGTAAAATGCTGAGATGCTTACTTTCACAGCGCAAGGTGATGAGATTCAAACTAACTGAACAAACTCAACTGTGATAACTGACATAGATCTTTATATCAGGTGCAAAGAAAACAAAACAAAACAAACTGCTCTGAGAGTTACATCCTCTCAGTGCTGATTATGGAATGACATCACATTTGATCACCTGACTTTGGCACAATACATACTCAGAGCTTTGCTTAGATCTGTTGCAGTATCTGAAAGCTATAGAACAATTTCAAAAACTGCTACTGTTCCCTTCCTAAATTCATTGTTTAAACATGTACATTTAATAAGTTATTAATAACACTGTTGATACAGCTTTAACACAAGCCTCTGTGCAAATCAGTGTGATAGTCAAATGACACAAAACTCCAGCTAACTATGCTGACATATGTTACACATGTACTGCCCTATTCTCCATGGCACAGACAACAACACCTCACATCATCACATCTCTGAATAACATCTCCTGTTAAATATCTATAAGAGACACTATACAAGATCAGATATTTTAGTCTTTCATAATAACTTAAATTTTCATATCCATGGATGCCCTTGGTAGTAAAGCTACAATGATACAGTGTGATTCAGAGACATGAAAGAAATACATTGAATAAAAGCTCTTTAGCGGCTCTTTAGTATGTCTTTTAGGTTCATAGGTTCATAGGTAGGTACTAGGCTATTTGCCCAAAGGCATTTATAAGCCTAGCCGGAATGTGTTGGCTTTCACCGCCCCCTTAGATTAGTTCCCTGTGCCTCTGTCCAGCAGATCCACTGAAGTGATCCCCGGGGTAAACTTTCTGTTTCACATCCACTCGTCAAGGTTTCTTTTGAAGAGTGTTAGTGAGGAGCTCTGCCTAATGTAGTTTGGAATCTTGTTCCAAAGCATGGGAAGTCTCTGGGATTGGAATCTATCCCTCCAGCATGTCCTATTTATTGTTGTGGTGAGGTTTAGATCCATAGAGCATGTGGCTCAAGGGGATAAGGTTTTCTTTAGGTGGAGCATGTCCATCAATTCTGGGTTGGACATGGCCTTGTATGTCAGGCAGAGATCACATCTGAGTAGGTGATATGCAATCTAGTACAGCTGGAGTTTCTTCAGTCGAGCTGCATAGGGCATCTGTTTGAGGCCAGTGATCCTCTTGGTGAGGTACTTCTGTGGTCTTTCCAGCTGTTGCAGGTGTCTTGTAAGGTACATCCCAAATGGGGCATTGTACTCTATGATGGGTCTGATGAGTGATGAGTAGAGGGGCACAATAACCTCTTTTGATCTGGATGCGAACCCTTTTGTGATTAGGTGGGCCATGTAGAAGGATTTTCTAACCACTTTGGCAATGTGATTATCAAAGGTGATATTACTATCTACTTGGGTCCCCAGATCCCTTATTACATCCTCCATATTTAGGGGACTACCACCTATGTGGTAGTTTGTGGGTACTTTGTTTTTTCCAAAGGGGATGACTATGCACTTTTTGGCATTTAACTTGAGGCCATGATTTTGACACCAGGTATCCATCTCAGTGAGACCCTTTTGGAGGATGTCTGTGTCAGCTGGAGAGTCAATTATAGCCCCTAGTTTGCAGTCGTCTGCAAACTTGGTCAGCTATAGTTCTCCTGTGCTTGCCTGTACCTCTGAGAAGTATATGCCAAACAGGAGGGGTCCTAAGACTGAGCCCTGGGGAACGCCACTTGTAACTGGTTTAGAGTCGGAACTAGCTCCCACAACTCTCACCATGTGGGTTCTGTCTGAGTTCCAGTTGGCAACCCATCTTGTGACGTAGGGGTTTATGTTCAGGCTGGTGAGCTTGTCTATAATACCAGACAGGGGAATGGTGTCGAAGGCCTTTGTGAGGTCAAGGTAGGCTGTGTGTACCACCTTTCCCTCATCTATAGCCTTGGTAACTGTCTCAAAGAAGTCTACCAGGTTTAGGAGGTATGATCTGCCCTTAATAAAGCTGAACCATGTAGGGTCCAATGTTTGGAGGTTCCCAATGTCTCTGTTAATGAGTTCCATGATGATGCACTCCATAATCTTGCAGATCAAGCTAGTCAGGCTTATAGGACGATAGTTCCCGGGGTCTGTTGTGGCTCCACCTTTGTGGAGCGGAATAACTGTTGCTGTGCACCACTCTATGGGTACATAGACTGTGGAGAGGCTGAGTTTGAGCAGTGTGTTTAGGTGAGGGGTTAGTTCATCTTTGAGCTCATGTAGGACACAGCCTGGGACACCGTCCGGTCCCACTGATACTGTGTTTTTGGCTTTGTAGAGGGCTGTTTTAACCTGAGTGTTTGTGATTTCAGGGACTCTACATTCTTCTGGTATGGTTATGGGCCCTTTTGGGGGTGAGAGGGGGGTGAGGTTTGCACTGAATCTGTCTGCTAGGATGTTGGCGATATTGGTTGATTCAGTGTATTTTGTGCCATTCTGCACTAACTCTGAGCAGATCTGAGCATTTCCACTAAGATTCTTGACATAGCTAAAGAATGCCGTGTGGTTATCTTTGGAGTCCTTGGCAATTTTTCTTTTGAAGCTCACCTTGGATAATTTTATGAGGGATCGTAGTTTCTTGCTGATACTGATCAGGGATGACTTCCCTTTTTGGGATTTTACTCTTTTCTATACTAGTTTCCTCCTTCTATTGTTTAGCTTGTTTATGGCAGGAGTCCACCAGACTGGTTTCCTTTTCTTGGAGGAGTGAGTCTTGATTTTGCTTGGGATAGCACAATCCATGCATTCTTGTAGGTGCCCGTAGAATGCATTAGTAAAGGATTTTGCAGCTTGGACAGCATTATCCTTTAGCATGGGGGCTTTGAAACTTTCCACCTCGGTCTTAAGTAACGTGAAGTTTGCTTTTGAAAAGTTTTTCACAGTGGTTTCCTTGTCTGGGGGTGGGGGCGGAATGTGGATATCCAAAGTGATTTGTTTATGGTCAGATCTACCCAGCTCAGGGTTGAACTCCGGTGTGGAACACCAGTCGCCCATGTTGGTGATGACCAGGTCCAATATGTTGTCACCTCTGGTGGGAGTGTTGACCAGTTGAACCAGGGCATTTGAGTTTATAAATTCTAGGAAATGTTGGACAAGGGAGTTAGTACTTGAGTAGTTCTCCCAGTTAATGTTTGGGTAATTGAAATCTCATTCAGAGACAAGGAAGTCATACCATTCCTGTATTCTTCCCTTATAAGGCCCATTATTGAGTACACTGCCCCTTTAGAGATGTACCTTGCAAAGCACATGCAGCAGGTGGATAGACCACAGAGGTTCCTCACCAGGAGAATCCAGGGCCTCAAACATCTAACATACACAGATAGGCTAAAAGACCTATCCCTCTACTTAGTTTCATACAGACTCCTCAGAGGTGACCTCTGTACAGACCCCACCTTGATGGGACTGCTGCATATCCACAAGTCAAGCTCCATTCGAGTAACTCACATGCGATGCCTCAACCTGGTCTGTGACATCAATAGGACTTGTTGGTGAGATAGATTTGTGTCTTAGAGACCACCACATCTATGGAATAGACTCCCTCTCCACATAAAGCAGAGTACCTCTTTACCCCTTTGTAAGCACAACCTGGATAACTGGATGAGAAACAGGAAATACACCCCTGGGATTCCACCCTTGTCCCTGCTGGACAGGGGCATCAGGTGCTGATTTGTCTAAACATGGGCTAAACTCTTGGCTAGGCTTATAAGGGCCTCAAGGCCAATAGCCTAATAACCTCCTATGATCTTATGTTGCTGTCTTGTGCTTTGGGTACTAGCATTTTGAGCTGTCAGTTGTGAATAAACAGCATTTATTGACGTCTTTATTTTAGTAATATGTCATGCATCCTACATTATCCAGTTATTCCCATTTGAATCTCATCTCACATTTCTGAGATACTTTAGTTTTAGTAGCAACCCAGAAGATATGATACAGAAAGCCCACTGCTCCTAAATGATAGTTTGTTTGGTTAAACTGCTAGTTGATAAAAATGGACACTGATATATTTTGTAAGCAGAGTACAAGCTGTTCCTTTCCAATAAGGGAGTGAATTCTGTTCCCAAGGAAAATATTTACTTTTTGACAAACTAACTTCCTGAGCACCTGCACCTCCCCTTAGCTGTGATTTCTCTCTCTCTCATTTCCATTCAGCACACCAGGCAATGAGTGCTGCTCCAGGCACTCGTTTCTGTAGCAGTTAGTGTTTTACAGAGACGGGTTGTTAGATTGGTGCCTAACCCTCCTCGGAGGGTGTACCGCACATTCGCACACACACACTCACACCTAGGGCCAAATAAGAGTCTCCAATCCACCTACAGCATGTCTTTGGAATGTGGGAGGAAAATGGAGCACCCAGAGAAAACCCATGCAAACACAGGGAGGACATGTAGACTCCACACAGAAGGCACCCCAACCGATAATCAAACCAGAGACCCTCTTTCTGTGAGATTACAACACTAACCACTGCACCACTGCACCACCCCCTTAGCTGTGATACCACTTGATAATACAGATTTTAAAGATTTATCTCAAAATTATTCAAATAGCTTTTGCCAACCAGGCAACTACATGCATCACAGCCAGGTCTGGAACAAGATTACTACATTGCTCCAAAAAGAATACATTGCTGCCTTATTTATATTTCCAAGAAATTGCATAAGGTTAGTCTTTTTTATTTCCATAAGACCTCAGTGCTGATATCCGTAAATGAAATTTGAAACTATTATTTTTCTTTCAGAATATTAAATATCCAATATTTAGACTCCAGAGTTAATATTAGTTACTATACTCTGTTTTTCTAGCAAAAATGTAATTTAAAATCTACTATAGACCACCAGAAAATTCTACAAATGTGTTCCTGTCTTGCTGTTTTAACTTTGCAAGCACCACCATTTTAGTTCATGCACCCGAAGACTTGTTCAATAGATTTTATTTAAAAATGAATTCAACCTATTCAGTTTAGCACCACAGCAGTAGACTGCGACACCTTCTAACTAAGCTTCAAATAAACTATTCTATTGCATTGGGTCTCTTCCAAGCTATAGAAAAGGTCTTGAACTTCATAGCTGAATTTTAATATTCCAGTGCCCTTGGGCTTGGTCTACAAAATAGCACATTTCATGCAGAACGTCTGTAGAAAAACACAACTCATTTGGTACTTGGCCTTCAGAGCCTTCCATCTGCTGCCCTTTCACTGGACTTGGCTCAGTTCATCTTAACTTCAACATGCTGAGTTACAGACTTCCTAGCATAGCAATATTTTATATGCAATACAACTTTTTTTGGGAATGCATGAGCTTTATCATTTTGTAGAACCATGACTGTTTATTTTATAAAATATTGCAACACTTTTTATTTTCTGCATGCCATAACTAAACAACTGCCTTACTATACTATTTTACATTGCGCTATCATTTTTTTCACTTGTGCCGTTTACTGCGGTCCTGCCTGCAGCTGATTTCTTTTTAAAATGTTGCTTTCTAAATAAATGCAGCATACTGTTCTGATATTTGATTCTAAAGCTCCTCGTTTTACAAGCTATCCAGGAAACTAAGCAGTAAAACTCTTAAGCTACACATCTTCTCACTAAATGATACTTATTACCTCACTTTTACCCCTCTTCTCCTTGAAACCCACCCAGGGATTTTCCTTTCACTTTCTATCTGATGTTTCCTTGCATTTCTTCATCTTATAGTTTTTAAAGGAGTGAATAAGATAATTCATCTTGAGATAAGCACATTTCAATAATTATAGGGTATGGAATGCTGATCTTTAGAAGGACAGAGAGAGAGAAAGCAACAGGGAGGGGTTAAGGGGTACACTTACACTGGGTAAAATCAAAATAATATGAGAATAAAACAGCTCTGAATGATAGGTAAATACCTACATATCTAAATGAGACAGTTGGTGTATTTCAGATGACTGGGTCAAGTTTAAAAAAGGTACACTGAATTGTATTTAGAGCGAATGGTGTCTTGCTAATGAGAGAGTACTTGTGAAATGACATCAGAGTGGACAAGAAGTATTTGTTAGCTATATTTTGTTAGCTAAGGGAGGACATAAATTAACAGTATCTTGCAAGATACCATATGCAACAGAAAGCAGACTTTCTCTGAATGGTAGCAGGTTAGTAGAACATGTTAGTAATATCAAAGAGGATGCAATGACGTGTAAGTAGAATGGATAGACTGATAAATCTACAAATATTATTCGTGTTTTGTAATCAGAGTGTGTTCTTAGAGAATCCCAGTGAGACCAATGGCAATACATATTTCAGTTTAGGAATTAAAATGTTCTTAGCAACTGAAGATGTGTTTTTTTGGGTAAGTAAATGTGTCAGTTTATAAGATGGTACACACTCTTCTTTGTTTTGAACATAACACTTCTGAATAGGTCCATTATGCACCTCTTGGAGCACTGTTGTTTTCTTGCTTTCATATTTACTTGTACAGCTACATCTTTATTCCCGGGGTAATAAGAACATCGTAAACCAACTGTTTAAGGGTACAAGCTAGATTCCACTTAAGATATATTGATAAGTTGAAATAAGAACAAAATAAGCATCCCTACTTAATGATGTCTGGCTTACTAAGTTGATTATATTACTAACGGCCTGTGTTATTGTGCCCTTCTGAGCTGTTGGGTATTTAAATTGCATGCATGAAGGTGCTGAATCAACTTGAAAGGAAGTTAACAGACTCTGTTGCAGAAATGGACCTTGCTGAATTCAGTAAACTTCCCCACCCTATTGATAACGTTCACTCAATGGCTTAGTCATAGTAATTGTTCGGTAGCATAATAATTAATCTGTAGAGCACTGTGATTATGCTATAAAACTGGGAAAAAGATAAACTTGTTAAGGGCTACCCTAGTATGAAACACAATCTTAACACTGCTTGAGGTGCTTAGCAAAAGCATGTTAAGGACACCCAAGAGCTGTTAAGACTGGGTGTCATGGTTTGGACTAAAATAATACATTGTACCAGCTGGCAAACAACAGCAACAGAAGGTAAAATAACTTTTAAAAGCTGTCAGAGCTTCAGTCCTGCCACAAATTTAGAACAAAAAATTTGGTAGGTTGAAGTGTGCATAGGCAGTCATGTTTCATCTCTTATGGTCCACAGGGTTGTGAATATATTACGACCAGATCAGAACCCATATTGATTCTTAGAGAGGAGGTTCTCAGTGTAAAATCATGATTGATGAGTTACAGCTGATGAACTTGTACTAAAAATTCTGCAGCCTTGTCTGCTTAACACTCAATCAATCATAGGGAAGGTGGTCTGATGTGTGCACTGTCCCACAATGCCAGCCCATTGCCCATTGACACGTTCGCTACTTAGACACACACACACACACACACACACACACACACACACACACACACACACACACACACACACACACACACACACAATAACAGCTACAGCATGAATGTGCTGACTGCTGAGCGAACACATCTAGGTCCATTATGCTGTCTCATGTAAGAGTGTCCTCCATGGGCTCAGGGATGTAGCAGAATAAACAGCCCTCCGAGTATCAGCAAGTCAGCATTCATTCTAATTCTCCGAGCTTAACAAATCTGTTCCAGTTCATGTGGACTGCAGTTTCAGCCAAGGAAATGACACTATAGGTTTGATTGCCTGAGATCGGAATTATCATTGAAAAGGCCCTGAAAAGATCAAACCACTTACTTGATTAAAAATGAATATGTTCTACTGCTTTTCATGTCAGCACTTCTTACGAAGTTGATATTCCTTATCCTGTCCATATGTTTCTTAAACAAAGCACAAAAGACGAACAGTTTCGTATGCAGTATCTCTTAGTTACTGGCACATTTCCGCTGTATTTTTAGCTCATTATTACTTTCTGGTTAGGTTTTCCCTCCATGTGTTACCTGTGGGTCGAACTTCTTGTCAGTCAATTAAGTTCAGCATTGCTGCCAATTGACTAATAACTATTATTTATTTATTTATTTCACATTTCTTAACTGGGTTGGTCCAGCCGATTTACAAAAAAAACATTTTTAGTGGAGACCCGAGGAGAAAAGCTCCGATAATGTCTACAGAAATAAAAGGTAAAAGAATCACTAAACATAAGATAAAACAGAGTACAAACTAAAATGCTGGTATACAGAACAAATTATAGTTGTCACATAAGAAAGTGTGAGTACTAAGAATATAAACATACAAACGGTTTAGTCACAGTGCTGAAAAGCTAGCATGTTCTAATATATACAAGTATTAGAAGTAATGCCAAGACACTTCCTAGTAGAGGTTGTAGAATGTAAATAGACAGAAGTATACAGGAAGTTAAGTGGGGTGATTGCAGTGACAGATCCTGGAGTTAACTAAAAATGCAGTGGTCCAGAGGTTGTTGAAATAATTCCAGAAACTAATAATATTTGACCCCAGTGAAACAGTCTTTGTACTGCGCATATTTTTCAGGTTTGAAATATTAACTAATTGCTACCAGGTAAATAGTGTTTTTGTCATTCCCTTATTTACTCCTGCATTAAACTGGCAATATGACATACAAAAAAGTAAACTACAAACTGAAAATGAAATGATTTCTAATAAAACTTTAGTATAATAAATTAAAGCCTTGATTTTTGGAGGTTACAACAAAAAGGATTTAAGACATTGCTTTCTGTCACGATTCTGTGTATTTGCATTCTGCATTATTATTTGACTGCTGTCATTTTAAAGTTCCATTAACCTTTTGGCATTCTGCATGGGTTTTGCAGGTGAGTATGGGTAAGGCCACTGAAGTTCAGCAGATAGTGGGGAGTGAGTGTGTGTATGTGTGTGTGTGCATGAGAGATAGACTATGTATGTATGAGGAAACATAAAAGCTTTCAAATGTCCCCATATTTGTGTCATATTTTGATATATTTTGTGTGTGTATGTATGTGTATATATATATATATATATATATATATATATATATATATATATATATATATATATATATATATATATGTATGAAGGGGCATATAAGCTCTCAACTGTTTCTGATTTTGTATCATATTTCCATCTGTTTTCTTTTTAGCCTTCAGACAAAATCCTGCTAATGGAAAACCGGCTGTTCTAGCAGCTTTCTAAGCATTTAAAGGTAATATACGTCCCTGATTTTGGGGCTGTGCCCCCATTATTTTTTAACTTACTCCTTGATTCTTTTTTTAACACCTTTATTGAATTATCACTTGTGACATAGTCAAACTTATATTTATATAAAAATAATCAAACAATATTAACAAGTTCACATTTACAAACATTACACATCACATATATTGTTCTATATCATATAGTCAAAGCAACATTACATTAATTGTTCAAATCTCGCCTTCTCTTAAACCTCATTCCGCCCCTAAAACATTTTTCTACATGTATTGTTTCCATAATTTCATTTTTTTCTATGCAATTTACTTCTACCTCTTTGTAAAGATCCCCTTTTCTATTAATTGCTTTTTTGGTGGCCCCACGGTTAAACATAACAAGACCTTACTATGCCTAAACTCATATCCTGCATCCCAACTCAAAAACCAATTTCCTTAATTACACTCATTTTCTCACTCAGTATTCTTCAGCAGAATACTCTGCAGTGAATTTTAAGGTCTGCCAACTCAATATCCTCTGAGAACATATGAACCAGTTTTCTTTTGCTTCCCCATTACACCTCCAACATTTGCCATCTACCCGAGGAAAAAAAAAATTGGAGTCTGTTTGGGGTATAAAACTACCTATGCAAACACTTCAGGTAAGACAGAGCCTAAATCTTCTAGACTTTGTTGCAAATGTGGGAGTCATACATATGTCATCCCATTGTTTCTTTGTGAATTGCTTATCTAATCTCTTTCCCCAGTCTTTTCTGATCTCCTCTGATTGATTCCAATAGTTATCATGGCGTCTATATCATATTATATTATCATAAGATGTAAATAGCGAATGCTATTTCATTGTATCAATAATATCGAAACAACAAAATATCAAACAAACGGAATAGCGAATTTTTTCCCAGGAAAAAAATTTGCTGCTTTGTAAAAAAAATAAATAAACTTAGACACAAATTTAAGTGGGGAGTTTCACCCACCATACCTCCCCATGTGGGGGGCTGTGCCCCCCACACCCCCCGTACTTAAATATACCAACTCCAGGATCGCACCATAGTGGAGGAAACGGCAAAGTCCCGAAGACGGCCCACTGAATTTTTTCCCTGGGAAAAAATTCAATGTTCCGTGAAGTTGCTATTTTGCCATTTTGACAGTATCGGATTGACTAAATAGCATTCACTATTTAGTCCATTCGATAGCGTCATATAGACCTGTTATCATGCAATATTTTATATGTCCTACTAATTATCCCTTTTTTAACAGGAGCTTATGATTTCGATTCAACTAAAAACTCAACTAGTGTAGGTCTTTCATTTAGGATTCCCATATCTCTTTCTCTTTGCCTATACTCTGATATCAATCACTGATAGAAAGGCGATCTCTTGCCTACAATCCAAATGTCTTCTTGGCCTTTTCCCATTCCATTACTTTTATCTGTCTAATTATTTATTCCTAGTACTTTGGTTCCTTTGCTAACTTCCTCCAGTAAATTCCAGCCTCCTCTTGCCTATTATCTGTAACCCAATTACAAGGTTCAGTGCTTGTTTGTGGATGAAAGTGATTGACCCTATTGTCATTCATTAAAGTTAAACAGTCATTATTTTAGCTTTTCAGAGGTAGTATGCATTTGTGTGAAGCCAGCTAGTGGTTATTTTGAAACAATCAGACATCTGAAGTGAGCTCAATAAAGTGACTGTAATTGATGAGTATAAGGATTAGGATTGGGATAGGGATGGACAGCGCAGTGGTGCAGCTGTAGTATTGCCGCCTCACAGCAAGAGGTTCTCCGGTTTGATTCTCGGCTGGAGTGCCTTCAGTGTGGAGTCTGCATGTCCTCCCTGTGTTTCTGTGGGTTTTCTCCGGGTACTTTGGTTTCCTCCCACATTACGAAGACATGCATCTGGAACATTTCTCCTCAGGCCTCCTCTGAAAATTGGCTTCGCTCCAAGTAGGACTTTCCTGGTAAACAAATATTAAATTAAATAAAATAAATTAATTGTCTTTGATGAAATTTACTAAATGTGTGTGTGGGAGAGGGGTTGCAATGTATCTAGAAGTAGTATTTGCATTCTATTAAATAAGTGGATATTTGTTGCTGTCTGATCAAGATGTGTGCAATACCAGCTGATCATTAGCAGAGTGTTGCATCAAGAAGAATCACCATTTAACAGTGCTTGATTATCTGTCTGAGTTTTTAACTATGGTTCCTTCTGTGTGGAGTTTGCGTGTACTCCCTGTCTGTGTCGATTGTATCCATGTGCTTTGCATTTTTACTCCTAGACCCCCAGCTGTATAATGCATTGCTCTGGCCATTTTTATATTTACTTTTATCCCAATCTAGCAGAAGGGCACACACAATGTGACTGTCTCTTTTTGGAGGGTCAGGAATGCATGCACTATTCTTAAACAGGACTTATACATCTTTTCATTTGTCTTATCAGTTTATCGTGGAAATACTGTTTTGTTAGCTTTGAGCATTAAAATTTAGACACAACTTATTTTTTTAGAAAGAAAAAAATAAGACTTAACATTTTCCTTTAACCATGATTTTTGTTAAGATCATAATTATATAAAAAAGTTGTAGAAAAGTCTAAAACGCAAATCAGAGTATCTAGAACCTTGGGATTTCCTGGCACTTTGCAGTCCCTAGATTCCCAACTTAATTTAGTCACATCCTCCAGTCTTATTGTAGTATAATCTTGCCCAGTTAGGGTGTGTTAAAAACATGGGAGGAAGCTAAAAAGCATGACAACATGTGAAAAATGCAAGAAAAAAGTAATCTATCTGAATGGTGTAGAGTCAAAATAACAGGAAACAGGGAAGGAGCATGGGGAAGTGAGGGATGACTAATGTGCAACAGGAAAGGAAGTGGGAGGGACAAATGTGCAACAGGAGGGCCTGCCAAGGGCTCCATTTTACATAAAATTGGTCTTCTTTATTGCAGTCAGGCATGTAAGATGTATATAGTTGACAAAAAGCTATAATGAATGAATACATACTGAGGCAGTCTGTGGATGAAAATGAATGACCACATGTGTTGTTTCATCACAGGTAATGGTTACTGACCTGTTGTAACAGAACTTCACCCCATTCCAGTTAGCCTTCAGCTGGTTCCCGCAGTCCTGCCTAGAGTCACTAGTCAAAGTCAAAGCAAACTTTATTGTCATTCAATCTACACCACAGTGTAGCTGAACAAAATTGTGTTGCTTCGTTTCCAGTGCAAAGACATACATACAGAAAAACGTTTTAGTAAAAAAGTAATTTGACATCACAAAAAAAGCAAGATATAAAAATATAAACAGATAGAACAACATATAGATATTGCAGCTGCCACTGCCAAAATTCCACAGTTATACTTTTACATATATATCTAACCCTAAATGGATTCTTAACTCATTTCCACAATTAATCTTTTTTGAGTTTGTACTCATTTCCAATGGGAGTGACCTGATCCCTTAATAAAATGAAGTTATCACCTTACGATTCAAACAAACAATACCACTAGAACCATAAGTGTTACTAGCAAACTGGAAAGGGCTAACTATTCAGCGCAAAGTCATCTTTACAGTGGTTGCATTCATCCAGTTTTATTTTTAAACTGGATTTTATGTCTCAATAAATACTATAAATATTAATTTTTGTAATGTTTAGTAAGTATCATGCATCCTCAGCAACCATTCAGTAAAACATATATTCCTAGCAGTATTTTCTTCATATAGCTATATGCTTTCATACAATACTAAGCAGTTTTGATTATGTTACTTGATTGTTGAGCTACTTACAAAAATATAAAGATTACAAAATAAAAAAATTGTGCACAGATAAATTGGGGTTGGGAGGATGATGAATCTATGAATCTATGAATCTAAATATTCTAGTGTCTATGCTGCTGCCCCAGCTCCATATCTCTTTAACTGCATTAGACACAGGTCAAATATCATTTCAGTTATATTTGCCTTCATCTGTGTTTTAAGATTAAATCTTTTGATATCTTGTATGTGGCACATTTTTTAATTAGTAATGCAAATATAGACAATATTTTATGCCTAGAGGCATTGATAGGATGTAACTGCAGAAATATCTGGAGGCTTTACTGGGCTATATTGAGTTAACACAGAATTCTCCAGAGATAATTCTAAACAATTCAAAACACAGCATTTTGCAAAATGAATTTATCATTACAAAATACAAAAAGAATTTTAAACAAACAATTCCAAACATGAAATTCTACAAAAAAAAAAAAATCTAAACACAGACTTGTATAAACTAAATTCACTTGAGAGAATTTCTTTAATATTATTATCCAGATAGAGTTCTATAGTTTGAATTCTAAGTATTGAATGCTGCATATTTCAATATATCTATTCAGCTCTACAGGAATAATATTGAACAGAATTCTGCAGGTAGAATACTACAGGCAAAATTCTAAATACATCACTATACATGTATCATTCTAAGCACAGAATTATACAGATAGAATTCTAAACACAAAATTATACATATAGAATTATATAAATAAAATGCTAAATGAAAATTCTACAAATAAAATTCTAGATAATAAATCTGACAAAAATATTCTACTGACAGAATTTTAACAAAAGAAAAAATGCATAGACAATTCTTAGCACAGAATTCAACAAATAATCATATTCAAACAGAACTCTAAACAGAGATTTAACCATACATTTCTACAGTTATAATTTTAAACACTGAAAACTATAGACAGAAATTTAAATATAGAATTCTATGTATAGGATTATAAACATAGAAGTTAACTGAATTTTAAACACCATATTCTACAGGGAAGATTCTCAACACAGAATTATATAGATAGAATTTTACAGGCAGAATTCTAAACAAATAATTCCAGAGAGTTCATTACAATCAGAGAAATGTAAAAATATTATTAACGGGTAGCATTCTAGGTATATAATTCTAAACAGAGAATTCTATAAAATGAAGTTCTTAACTCATTACATCTGAGTGACGTCTCCAGATGCATCTGCAGTTAACTCGTATTGTTGCCTCTAGGTGTCAAATATTGCTTTGTTAACATTTGCATTAGTAATTCCAAAGCCATGCAATGTACAAGGTTTTAAAAGATTTCATATTAAAGCTTATACAATGGCAAACTCAACTGCATTAATATTTGATTAGTGCAGGTAAATAGATATTAATTATTGTTTTTGTGATATTGGTACTTACGTATTATTGCAACCAGATTTTCGATGATAATACTGGTTGCTTCAGATGTGTAAATTTTACCAATACTGACTTGAAAATGTCACATTAGCTGTTTTCTTTCACACTGAATTCTTTTTGAGACAGGATTATCGATTAAAAATGGAAAAAGTAATGTTTAACCGCATGCTGGCCTGAAAACGGGTGTGGGATTTAGTGTAAGTTGTTACTTTATGTCTTTACTTACAACAAATATGTTTGGCTTACATTCAGGAAGATGTGGCTACAATTGCTGACAACTTTCTCTCCACACACAGAAACAGTACAACAGCGAATGAGAAATCCACATCTTTTTTAGCCGTAATCATTGAAACACAATCTCTGTTTGTCCTAGGATAGCACTATCACAATACAAGTAGCCAAAGCACCACTGTCAACTTCTCACATACCAAACTACCCTACATGTCAGCATAATGCAATATCATCAGTTTGGCAAACCTTTTATTGTTATTACAAGCTTCTATTCTTAAAAAAAAAAGTTTTCCTCCTTTCAAATCTGTTTGGAAATTTTGATAAATAGTCTACCAAAAAGCATTTCTCCAGGTCTCCCCGTGTTTTTCTTTTCAGCATTCCATCTTGATAGAGAAAAGCACTCCTTTCGACAGTAACATACATAGCAGCCCAGGCAATTAAACTGTGCGTGTGTAAAGCACGCAAAACAGGATGACTTTCACAGTTGTTTTATCTTCCTGAATGTAAGCTAAACCTATTTGTTGTAAGTAAAGACATAAAATAACAAGTGGCACTAATTACCATCCTTGTTTTCATGCCAGCATTCATGTTACCGCAAGTAAAATCTGGGATATTAATGTATATAGAAATAATTTTCACATTTTTCTAAATATCTCAACAACCAAGTAACACAGACAGAACTCCTTAGTCTCATATGAAAGCCCTCAGCTACATGAATAAAATGCTGCTGACAGTATGTGTGTGGTTCACCGCGAAAATCTAGTTGCGCTAATACATAAGTACCATGATATTAATGTATATAGAAATAATTTTCACATTTTTCTAAATATCTCAACAACCAAGTAACACAGACAGAACTCCTTAGTCTCATATAAAAGCCCTCAGCTACATGAATAAAATGCTGCTGACAGTATGTGTTGCAGAGATGCTGTAAGTAGTTTACAAAATATTACAAATGTAATAGTTACTGTGTTTACTGTGACTAATAAAATTCAGTTTAAGACCTAGAACCTAAAGAACACTACCACTATAAAAATAGTTTGTGCTGAAGAGTTTGCCATTTATACTAGTTTCATAATCCGTATGGTTCCAGAGATATAAACATTTGTTTGAAATGTGAGGACATAATTTAATTCTGTCAAAAGGCTTAGGCTCCACCCATTGGAAGTTGCAGTGTCAACTTCCGGAGCTCCATTGGAGTGAATGAGTTAACACAGAAGTCTACTGACAGCATTATACATGTAGACTTTGCAGGCAAATTTCTACATATAAAATTCTAAATACTAAATTCTAAACTAAATTCTACAATCCGTTGTATGGCAGAATGACATATTTCCCCAACTACCTGTCTCTATAGGGGTTCTACAAGGATCCATCCTTGGACCCCTACTCTTCTCTATTTTCACCAATAATCTAGCCTCTGCCACCAAACATGGCACACTCATACAATACACATTACTCAACCATCATCTGCTCAGCACAGTCCCTACCCAAACTGCAAAAAGTCACACAGGAAGCCCTTTCCTCTGTTGAAACTTGGTTATCCGATGCCCAATTAATACTCAACCCAAACAAAACTAAACTACTCATCTTCCAGCCCACCAAACATACTCAAAACAACTTTCACTTTAACATCACAGCAAAAGACAACACCACTATACACCCAACAGAACACACCAAATTGCTAGGAGTTGAAATAGACAATAAACTAAAATTTGACATTCACACATCCATGACCATAAAAAAGTCCACATAAACTAGGAGCATTATACAGAAATAAGCAACTTCTCACCAAAGCAGCAAAGATTTCAGTATCAAATTCCCACCTTATCTCTACCCTACTTTATGCCTCTCTGATATATACCAACCTAAGGCAATGCGATCTAAATAAGCTCGAGACCTGCTACAACAAAATCGCCAAATTCGCCACAGGGGCATCCTACCTTTGTCACCACTGTCTCTCACTTGCTAAACTGGGCTGGCTTGAACTCCCTCACCTCCTTCAATGGTATCAACTTGCACTCGCCCACAAACTAGTAAACCATCCACTAAAAGTCCCATCCCTCCAGAATCTACTCCAACCCTATCGCACCACCAGACCACTAAGATCCAGCAACAAAAATCACTTACAGGTCACTAAAGCCAATACCTCTGCTGGTAAAGCACTATTCTCTTGCGCCATAGCCAAATTATGGAACTCCTTCCCACCCACAATTACCTCTGTACCATCATGCACCCACTTCAAAACTTTACTAAAAGCGCACCTAAAAACATGCTGGCTATGTCCTTGCAACTCCCCCACTAATGTCACCCACCCCATCCACCTACCACCTTTCTTTCCACCCCACTAACTACCTTGATTATAGCAAGCTCGGATTCTCATAAGCCTAACTACTTATTATACAGCAGGAACTTCTTATTGCAGCAATTGTTAATGTCTGTTATGTACTTCGCAGATGATAATGATTCTAGTTGTCTACTGATGTACTATGTTCTTCATCTGTAACTATGTTTGTAATTTTTAATTGCTATGTTGATCAAATTGTTAATTGCTATGTAATTTCAATGTAACTACTGTCTGTATATTTTAACAGTGGAGCTTTTCTCCCCGGGCCTCAGCTGAAAATGGACCTACGTCCAGTCGGACACTCCCGGTCAACAAATGTAAATAAACAAATAAATAAATAAACTGAGAATTTTACAGCTAGAGCTCTTAACACAGAATTTTATGCACTGAACTATGCAAATTACCGTGTAAGAGTTCTAGAGTTCTACAGATAAAATTGTAAACTCACAATCTGAAACACAGAATTCTTCAACTAGCATTCAATAGAATGGATTCTATCGGTAGAATTTTACCCACGGAATTCT